>NC_051440.1:10155276-10262280 GCF_001649575.2 Kryptolebias marmoratus | reverse complement strand
AAGGGGGAGGGGGGCGGGTAGGAGAGAGAAGAAGAGAGTGAACACGAATCAGAATTAAGACTTCAAACAAAAAAAAAGAAAAAAAAAAAAGGAAAGGCGGCGGCGGCAGTCGGCGAGGTCGATCTCGATCGGGAAGGCCGAGGGCTCGTTGATTTGTTACTACAGTACTTAGTGTGGTCTTGCAGCACCTTGTGCGATGCGCGCTTCTTACGTACAGCTGCTGAAGTCACATACATTATTGCATATTTCTTAGCAGTCACTGACACTCCCTTTCCAAACACTCGCGCTCCTTCCTCTCACCTCTCCAGTTTAAGGCCTCGTGAAAGCCCTCATGGGTTGAACAAAGGGACCCGTTAACCTCTTTATTACCCTCATTAGTAGTTTTGACTTCCGTTCCATCTCGTCACTGTCCTGTCCTGTTCTGTCCTGTCAGCGTGGTGGCTGTCCATGTTAGGGCTAGTATTGTAGGTACCACACAGTGGCACTGTTAGAGTCTAACCCTAGTGCTCAGGATGTGTGCCATGATTTCCCACAGCCCCGGCTCCCTGCGGTAAGGCGCTGCTCTATCCTCTGATACAGAGGTTCAGCAAAATTCTCCCTCCAGCAGGATGGGGCCCGTGGGAGCCCCTCACTAAAGAGAGCGTGAGCCAAGTGGCCTCTCAGGCAGGCCATTTGTGTCCGTACTCAACAGGGAGCCCATGCATAGCCTGTGCTCTCACTGCCTGTGGCGTCTGCATTCACTCTCTAATCAAATCTCAGATTCTTTTTTTGTTTTCCCCTAGCTACTGATATTTTATGAAACCCACTCTCAAATAAAAGCAAAGTGCCAGCCCCTCTCATCTCTCTCTGTCTGTCTCTCACCTCGCCTGATTCACAACATGGCCGTTAACCGATTCACAGTCTCCTCTGAATAGTGGGGCAGAATGAGGGTCTTTGGGGGCAAAGCTTCGAAGAGCAGATTCACAGCTTGCTTTCATTCCTCAAAAATCTAATCATGACTTCAACTTTCCAAAAAACACAAATGTTTTCATGCTTAATCATTAGTTATACTTTTATTTAAAAAAAAAAAAAACATGACCTCACTTCTGCTAATTTGTTTATTTGCCAGTTTGTGGAGTTAGCTTGTGTCACCACTGGACGCCTTTTTAATGCTATTCTGATTCTTGTGCTCTCTGCTGACAGGAAGCTACACAATGAATCCCACGTCACGCCCAGAGCGGGTCTACGGAGTGGCAATGGCAGCAGACAAAAAAAAGGTACTGATAACTTGTGTGCCACAAACAAAAACAAAAACAAACAGGCCTTTTAGAGTAGACACAAAGGAAGGAGGAAGAGAGAAAAAAAAAAGAGAGAAGAAAGCAAGTTTGTTACTTTGTTAATTTTTCATACTCTGCAGATTGGTGTGTATTGCGTCGGAGAAAAGGAAGCGAGGGGGTAAGGGATGAGTGGGTTTAAAGTGGGAGGAGCGGAGGGGAGGTGGGTGGGGGAGGGAATGGATGGATATCTGCTCCAGTCTGTGTTCAGTGGCGATCCACGGCGGCACTCTGTAGTAGCTCTGTGGCGGGCTGTCCTGGGGGTCTGAAGGCGGTCTGGAAGCCTGGGGGAGGAGAGTGGAACTGGCTGGCGGGGNNNNGGGGTTGGCTGTGGGAGGGGGCAGGTAGGGAGCCCAGCCGCTGGGGGCTCTGTGATGGAGGGGGAGGTGGCCGTCCAGGAGGCTGGTGTGGAGGGGCTGGGGCGTGGGCACGGCTGTGCTGGCAGGGCCGTCCATCTCTGTGAGCGCCTGCAGGGACTTGAGCCAGTGTGGAGGGTTGTCGTCCTGGAGACAGTCTAAACTGTTGCCTGCTGAGGCCGGGATGCCTGTGGAGGAGGAGGGGGGGAGAGACAGAGACGGAGCATAAGAGACGAGCAGAGGTAAAGATGCAAATGGAAGAATTCAAGACAACTAAACTTCAAAGTAAAAAAAAAGCTGTATTTGGAATTAATATTATGCAATAATCCAACATGAGGAAAATCAGACAGAGCTTATCAAGGTTCGCTGTGAGAGGGAGTATCGTTTGTCCAAAGCTGATAAAACATGTTTGTCCTAAAGAAATAACTGAAAAATACAAGACTCCTTGTGGTATTTAATTTGCCTTCATGTGTTATCACTATTGTTACAAAATATCACAGAATTCTTTTTTTTAAATCACCTTTCATTTAGCCATTCTTGCCTAAAAAAAAAAAAGAAAAAAAAAAACTGTATGGTGGGCCATAGTCAGCTGGTTGTAGCAGCAGCTGCTGCATCTTTATTTTCCTGTTTGGTAACCGACTACATACCTGCAGGCATGGCAACCTGCTGATTTTTTAAAGGTGCCAATATCAGCCAATTAAAACCGATAGAGCGATTAGTCGTTCAGTTTCTATTCTTAATATATGCCAGTGTTTTTCTATCCTTTTATCCTAGAAACCCCACCAACAAGGTCTTCTGCTCTCAGAGCTGCACTCTTGTGCACATGAAAACAGCAACACACTATAAAAACTCAATTCAGTTATTTTTTTTTATAATTACAAACCCTTTTCAGACCATTTTTGATTACTTAAAAAAAAGCTGACAGCCACCTGGCTCTTGCATACCTTTGAGCAGAGATGAGACATCAGGATGTTTATGTTTTTATTGTTAGAAGGTGATAAAGTCTCCAACAGGAAAGCTGAAGAGGAGAAACACCTGAAACCCTACCGCTTGGTCTGAATGCAACATCTTGTGCTTTGACAAACCAAAACCTTTTGTCAGAGCTCTTCTGGAAATATTCCTTTTGACACCGAATCAGTCTGAAGGCAGGTGAGATAATCCAAGTCTTCTTTGCCGAAACAACTCACGATTCACTTTATAAGAACATGGCAGCAGGCTGCAAATCCATGTGTAAAGATGCATAGAGCGACTGGATTATTTTATGTGCTGTGCACGCCGATACGGCTCCACATTTGATAGGATTTAAACTTGAGTTTGTGCAAAAGGATTCAAGACACAACATCTGCTTGATGGTCTCCATGTAATGACTGATTTTGTCCACGATAAACTAAGTTTCAGTCAAAACGCATCTCAAAGTTGTTGCGTTAGTGTAGTAAGCCTCTCAGTTTTACTATGGGGTATTTTAGTTTCCTTTTGTCTGATAAAGTCCCAACCCTTCTTTTTTTTCCTCTGCTGCACAAAGTGTACGCTTAAGCATGTTGTGCAATTTTAGTAAAAACACGTTAATCACTGAGCAGAATGCAGTCGTGTGGATTAAAGAAAGAATCAAATGAAAGATTTTTGCTGCAAGGATTTTTAAGTAAAATTCAAAACTATTTAAATTGCTTCAGCCCTAGTTTTGAATATTTTCAGATCTTTTTACGGATCAAATCATCGAGTTAACCAAAAAATAAAACTTAGTTTCAAAATATTTACATTTACAAAGACACAAAACAGACATTTCTACCTGTAATAATAGCAGGATCCATCCAACTGGCTGTTCCATCCCAGCTGAGGCTGTGTGACATGCCTGCTGTTCCTGCTGGCCCTACCGGCCCGCCGATGTGGTTAACACTGTTGGAGGATGAGGAAGATGATGATGAGGAGGAGTTTGGGAGGCCACCGAAGTTGATATTGATGTTGGGCAGAAGAGCTCTCAGTCCGTCCTGCCACTCTTTCACATTTAAGCCGTCTATACAGCCACTGTTTTCTGCAGGGGAAGACAGAAAAACACAAACGTGTCAGTCTCTCTTTAGACCGAAGGCAAGTGATTAAAGTCAGAACTGCACCTAATGCAGCTTTTATTTTCTCTTAGTGCAAAACAAATCAACATACACTTATCAAATCAAGATAAAACACGATTATCTGTTTCAACATGCTCTGCTTCTACTGGACACAAAAAGCTGCCAAGGTGACCCAGGCATCTGGTACCTGAAATGGGGATCCCTCCCAGCCCCGTGTTGTGCTGAGGGAGCAGATTCAGGTCCAGGATGTTACTGTGTGAGGCAGCACTGGCTGAGTGGTTCAAGTGTGTGAGGTTATTTCGTGTGGGGACGCTCATCCAGGGGTGTCTGGCGGCCGGCTGCTGCTGCTGACTGGCCTGGCTGTTGTGACCGCCGGGGAAGCTGAAGGAGCTGTAGATGGCTCTGTGGTGGTGGAGGTGGTGGACGCGCGGCAGGCCGCTGGGGAAGTGGTGGGAGGTGCCGGGGTTGGATGGCGGCAGGCTGGGGCCGTGGATGCTGCTCCCCGGGGCGAGTAAGCCAGGAGACGAGGGGCTCTGATCCTGCACGGACAGCTCCTTCTCGATCAGGTCCGCTAAAGCCTTGCGGGTGACGTCGAAAGGATCGAAACCCAGATCGTCGTCCTGCTGTTTGGTAGATGACCCAAAGCCAAAGGCTGCCTGCCAGTCTGTTGAGGAAGACACTGGTATTGTGTCTGTCAGTAGGGGGGAAAAAAAAAATTAGGAGTGTAAGGCTTGAACCACCTTGTTGACATAATAAAGGCTGCATCTATAAAAAGTTTGAAAGAAGTATTTAAATGGCCAAAATCTTGATATAAGACTGAACAGATTCACTTTAAATTATTCCATACCTTATTTATGTGTTGATATACATTTAAAACAGTTACAGCTTTAGGATAAATACTAAGAAAAAAAAAAAGTATGACTGAATACCTGACGTAAAGAGGCTCTGTGGTTCAGGAGTCATGGGCCAGTCAGAACTGGTGCGGGGGGAGCTGGGGAAAGGCGGCAGGCCAGCTGGGAGAGGGTTAGGATGTCTGAAGTTACTGTTGTCCGAAAAGAGGGACTGGGACTCTGCTGCGGCCCCCTCGAAGGGCGAACGGGCCGAGATGTCTGACATGCTGATAGGCACCACTAGGATTGGCTTGGTTAGACCCGGGGGAGGGGAGGGGGAGTCACTGGTGGGTAGCTACAAAATGAGAGAAGTGCGTTAAGATTACCGCAGATTTGAGCCAACTTTTTTTTTTTTACTGATTAAAATAACCAGATAGGTCGTTTCACCTGTTGTAAAGTCTCTCCGTTCACCAAACCAACTGACTCTGAAGGTTTGTCATTTGGACTGCAAACACAAAGTGTACACATAAGGTTAGGAGAAGACACTGACAGCAGAAGATCTCAAGTTCTAAAGAATATGCAAGCTGCTTTTCTAAAGAGTGTCTGCATTACCTATTACTGTCACAGTTGGAGGAAAAGGGGGACAAGGCAGGACGCTGGCCAGGACCCAGCTCTGATTCTAGCCCATCTGAATTACTAGCTTCCTGGTCTAGATAGTCTAGCAGCGGAGGGGACTTGCGGTCTTCTGAAAGTCCGTTGGCCAGTTTGCTGTGCCCTGACAGCGTTGGCCATCCGTCTTTACCATTGCTATTGTTGGTTCTGTTGCAAAAGCAGGAGAAAAGTCACATCATGGCGCACTACGCAGCGACTGAGCTGTATGACGGAAAAGAAAAAAGAAATCACCCAGCTGACCTCTGTGAGGAGTTGGGCTTACTCTTCGACTTCTCTGCTCCACAAGCTGGAGGTTGTAGAAAGCTAGGGTTTATTTTATAGAGGTCTTGGAGGAGTTTCTGCTCGTACTCTTGATGTTTCCCAGCCTTAAGTAATTAAGTGAATAAATAAAATTAAAGTCGGTGAAAACAAATATAGCCCAATTCAAGTCAAGAACAAATTTTCTCCCTCACATTCTAGGAAGAAAAAAAAACTTTACCTGCATCTCCTCTTTTGTAAAGCTAGCTGCTTCGTCCCCCAACTCATGTAGATACATACAGTCAGGTTTGGGACATTGCATACTTTTGAGGAAATAACTGCAGTACTTTGTTGTGCCTAAAGAAGCCTGTAGGTCAAATACAAAAACAGACGCTTTTAGAAAATACATCCTTTATACAATCATACGGCTAAAAATTCAACACTGAAGTGTAACCAAGTGTTTTTTTAATCAGTTACAAGCAACAGAAAAACAGAGGACACATCTATTACTTGTCTTTCATTCACACAACTTCTAATCACAGCCAATGCACAAGAGTAAGTTGTTAAAGCCAGAGTAAACACGAGCAAAATTGTGGTTAGCTTCTTACCTTGAGTGTTCTGCCATCAACCACCACATTGTTAACACACTGTATTGCTCTTAGAGCATCTTCAGAACGAATGTAAGTGACATAAGCGCTGGCACTGGGCCCCTGAACGGCAAACAAGAAAAATTAAAAGTAAACACACAAGTCAAACAGAACTTCTGCGTCTCTTTGTGTTCAAAAAGGAGTGTTGGGGGCTACAATTAGGTTCAATATCAAATGACTGCCCAATAAAGTTACGTAATGTCTGTTTACGTCTATTCACCAACCTTAAAGCTTTAATACAACCTCTCACCTGTGAACCTGCGTAAGATGTGCTATTATTGATGACCACTTTATGGATTTTCCCAAATCTACCAAAATACTCTGGTCGTTTCAGGACCTTTAAAGAAAAGAGAGAAAAAATATATTGGGATTTTTCATACACAGTACTTCTATACAACACTAGTTATCGTTTCCTCTCAAAATACATCCAATCTTGGCTGAACCTGCGTGTACCAACCAAAACGCAGCAGTTAGCGCCTTGATTTTATGACTCAATGTAGCACCAAAATGCCAGAGGTTACGACGCTCAAGCGTGGCAGGTAGCGGTACTCACTTCCGGGTCAGCGAGTCGCTGCGAGAGCCCAACCACAAACACCAGGTTCCTCTGGACCACTCTGACACTCGCCAGGTGCTTGCGGTTTTCTGTCACCTTCTGCTTTTTCTCGTTCTGTTTTTGCTTCTTTTCATTCTTTATCCTTTGGATCTCCTCCTGTGACAGAGGTTTGTACACAGCAGGGTCCTCTGGGTATGGCTGCACAAAACACACAGAGTTCTTTTCAAGCTTGCATTGGGAAAATGAGCAAAACTCAAAGTATACTTCCGTTTTTGTTAAACGAGCCACTATACACAAGGTGTGTAAGAGTATGCATCATCTTTATGTGCAGGTATCAGAATGTTTTAAACCCATCCCCTGCAGTTAAAACACCCTCTTGTTGCGATTAATTTCACGACACGCATATTTCCCCTCACCTTTCTGCAGGCGGGGCAGAGGCCGTTCTCATCTGTGCGGATGCGGTGCCAACAGAAGCGGCAGATCTGGTAGCCGCAGGTGCAGGGGAAGAAATTGACGTCGTCAATCTCCAGCGGCTCCATGCACAGAGGGCACTCCATGGGGTCGTCCTTCAGTTCGGGGCTGTGGGACATCCTATTGCACAGTGAGGTTGAGGAGTACTAAGGCTGGTCACAGAGCACAGGGCTACGAGGAGAAAATATACAGACAGAGAGAATGCGAGGTATAAGAGTTCTGTCTGCTCATTGCTGGAAACCACACCTGAGCAGATTTATTCCATCCTGCCTTCACAAATACTTCACAGACGAAATCAATGCACCAAAATTAACTTTACTAAATACTGTTCGGGTTGAACCCCCTCATCAGCAAAATAAACCTTTTACCTGTTAATTAGGCACTATAAAATAACTCGTTTTAACAGCGGGGATTTTGACGTTTTATAGGCGCTGGTTCAATGTTTCAGCTGCTTTAGAGAGTTAAATCGGCAGCGCAGCTCATCGAAGCTTTGCCACCGCAGAAAAATTACTAATATTTTGTCTACTCTAAAACACATCAACTTTTGCAGACCAGATGTAACACGAGCGTGCGTCTCCCGAGTGACAAATCCATGTGTTTATCCTTTAAACCCAATGAGACGTGAGCACAGCGGGAGACTTGTTAACATTCAAGCACAATTGTTTTCTTTAAACTGAGGCCATCAATATATAATGATGAGCAGAAGGGCCAGGTTGATCATTTCTATTAAAAGCTGCGATTTTATTCGCTCGAGAATACTTTTTATGAAATATTTATAGGTTCAGAAAATGCTTAGAATAATTTCTAGTGGACCAAAGCTCCATTTAGCCACATTTTTGAGGGGAAATGACTAAAATTTATAACTAGGCACAACATTGTGAACTGCTGGGAACAGGCTACATTTTTAAAGCCATCAGGAAGAGGAAGACGAACGTACAGATGAGATAGACAACTAAGAGCTAAAGGTCTGCCCTGTAACTTAACATAACCATAAAAAAGACAATTCACAGCTTCCTGTGACCCCCACAATCACAAAAAGGTCCAATCAGCTGGTGAGCTCACAGTGACGAAGGCAAAGATCTACTCAATCCATGCAGACTGTGAAGAAAGTTTACAAAGATAAAATATTTTATGCCCCACTCTTGATGCACACAAGTCAGAAATCGGGGTGTGGCAACTGGACCCCAGAGCTTAAACACAAAACATGTGAAGTGCAACATCAGTGAGACAAACTGTGCAGAAACAGCCGCTCAGAGTAAAACATGTCTGCCAGCTGCATTAAAAAAAGAAGCAAGAATCGTATAAACATGGAAGAGAAAAAGAAGAGCTACAGTTTACTGCATTCAAGGGGATAATTTAATTGATTAAAGAAAAACAAAACAGTTTATACAACGTTTACTTCAATTCCCTTTCAACAGGATCACTGGTGAATCTTTAATAATCAAATGGTTATTCAGAATACAGAAAATAAAGTCAAGAATTACCATGAAAAGATTTTTTGGCCACAGTGTTCTTTTAGTCTTCACCTAATGATTTGTTTTTCCTCTTAAAGCACTAGTTTGAGATCTTTACAGCTAACATAAAACAGAGCTTCTGTGATTTTGTTTATCACCAAATTTATCAGTAAGCAGGAACATCTGCAAAAAGCTGCAGAAAAGTCAAATTGTGACGATGCTCCTGAACGACGACGCGTTTGGAGCGCCGCAGCTCCAGCTGTTGGCAAAACGAACAAAAACAGTCCGAACTCCTGCGAACAGAGGCAGTTCTGAACACATTTTAAAAACTGCATTGGGTGCAGTTGAATAAAAACAGCAGAAACCACGTGTTTGAGCTCGAAAGCGTGAGCATTAGTTAGGAAATCTTTCACAAATCATTCATCTTTTAAAGCGTTTTCGCAAAACACAAGTTCCAAAACGCCACTGCCCACCCAAGCTGTGAAATGTTACTTCACTGTAAATAGTGAAGTAACTAATTTCTGAATTGTCATTTTTATCTTACCAACAATAACACCTTCAACCACAACCTCAGGGCTAAAAAGTGACAAACAGCCTCTTCGAAGTTTTAACATTCTGCTGCGTTATTCAGCTTAAAGTCAAAATGTTTCTACGGTGATGTGAAGGTGTTTAGGTTTAAAGCTATGATCTTAAATTTTGACAAATGCTCATTTAAAGCACTCCGTTATATACTGGAAGTGCCTTCTTATAAACAGCTGGTACTGTAAAATCATGGGAGAAAGTAGCTGGACAAACACTATATCTCTGCTTGTTTTATCTGACAGCAGGCAAGGGCAAAACAATTCAAAATAATCTGCAGCACAAACCACAAATAAACAGGCCCGGTCCAAATATTCTCATGATTTTAAATACATTTGAACTAGTCCCATCATCTGTGCTGTCAGGACAAAAAATAAACAAGAAAAAAAAAAAAGCAGATTAAAATAGCTTTGCTGAAATACTTAGTTTTCGCTGGGTGTGTTTAAGAGCTGTCAAATGACCACAGATCTTCCAAAAAAAAAAAAAAAAAAAAAAAGCAAGAGCTAACAAAAAGGCAAGACAAGTGTTAAAGCGGATGTTGTGCATCTCTCCCAGGCTGACGCGTCCTGTTCGACGCTAAAAAGAAACGATAACGAGTTGGTTTCACTGTAAATAAAACGAGCCAGCTGGTAGCCGCCTCACATCAGCCGGGTTTTTACATGACAACACCGAAAAGCAGCAAACGCACGTCGTGACAAACCCACAGACGGATATATGCGGACATGACGATACACGGACAGGAGGAGGAGGAGGAGGGGGGTGGTGGTGGTGGTGGAAGTTAACTTCTTAAAAATGCCCATTTCTTAAAGCAGCTTGTCAGCGTTTCGCTCATAAACAGATATGTACAGGAGTGTCCGAGCGCCGCCGCCTCACTCGCAGACATCCCCCGGCGAGGAGGGCAGACAGGCTGGTAACTTTAGCCGCTCACTCCGTCCGGAGGCTGGTTCTCCTGTCTTTCGGATCTTACGTTATTATGACAGATGTTATTCGACTAAGCCGGTCCGGCTATTAGCACCCGTCCAACCGCCGCCGTGACCACGAAAACGAAACACGCAGAAAAATTAACACACCAAACTTGGCACTGACGGTCACAATTTACAAAAGACTGACATGACGTTACGGTACATGCAAAGTGACAGCTTGGGTAATGCTAAAGCGCTTAGCTCCCATGCTAACGTTCTCATTAAAATGTACGAGGGTTTTGGAGCAGAGCTCAACGACGCGGCCTACACAAGCTAACACTCAACTGGAGACAAGTTGTTGGCCTTATAAACAACTGACATCGCTCCAGGTCGTACAGATTACCCGGACAGCGATGTGGCAGGCTTGGGAAAAACTCTTCAGCTAGTCGGCGAGCTTGTAACAGAAACACCTGTCCTTTATTCGCTGATGTAGGACGGAACCGGACTTGTTCAGCTAACGTTAGCGTTACTTACCCTGTCCGTATTTAGCTTAGGATTCCACTCCAAAGGAGTCACACCAAATTGGGCGGGGGCTGGAAGCCAATGTACCTGAAATGGCAAAATTTCTATAAATGGTCGCTTAGGATAACAGTATTTGCGTTGTTCTGTTATAATCAAAAAGCTATATAGGTGTTTTGCCCCTTTCTTTTCTTGGTATTGTTAAGAGAAATTACGCTCAAACCACCATCTTAGCTAGCATTATAGTAGGGAGGGGGGAGTGGGGCAAGTATTCAACACCATTGCGTCTGCGCAGACGGACTGATGCATTATGGGAAATGACGTTTTAGCATTTCTTCCTACGTTCCAGCAAATATATATATATATATATATATATTATTTTCAGTCTAGGGCGGTCAAATTACGATTTTACTCAAGTATTTATTATTAAAAAGTGTAATTTTTAGCAAATTATCAAAATTGCACAAACATTGTGTCAATTTAATGATACAACGAACCGTAAAATCTACCAATAGCGATTACTTTTGTAAAATATGTGTATAGTGGTGCTAAACTGTGACTATAAAAAATATTTTCTTGTTGTTCTTTTCATACCTAGCTCTCGTAATTTTACCTTTAAGGTTGTTTCTATTTTTCTGTGTATTTGGCTGCACAAAATAGATAGTGAAACCAATTAAGAAACCAAAACAAGTGTCATAATTGAAAATATAAGAGCATTGTTAATTTAAAGTGACTTTTAATGCTATAAAACAGCAAACAACAACAACAAAACTATTCTTAATCAGATTGTAAGCATATTTTTTTCCAATGAGTTATTTATCTTGTAATCAAAACAACAAAACTATTTTTGTGCCATGCTTGCATCCAGAGGGCATCTTGAAAATGGAAGTAATAAATTTAATTGGAAAAAAATGACAACTTGGAGGAATGGTTTTAATTTTCAGTAGTTCCACCAGCCATTGCATTTTATCTGAGCAGCTATCGGCAACTATTAGTAGTCACATGGGAGTTGGTTAGTTAGCCCAATAAACATAGTCTGCCTAATCTAACTGCAGCAATAAAACCAACACATTTCTACCTTGACTTACCCACCCATCATGAGTCTTTAAAAGCTGAAGTCAAATGTGATTAAACTCCCCAGACACAAGTTTTTGAGTTCTCCAAAAATAACTTGTAATTGTGACAAAATAAAAATGTGCGTTCTTAAAATAACAGCACTGAAATCTAAAAGTACAGGATAAGACATCAGATTCTTTGTCAAAATCTGCACATTATATTTTCAGATGGATTTGTTATCATACAGCCCAGTAAAGTTCAAGACAAAAACACTTCCTGTATTTTATCAAGCAATTAGAACTCAGCATTCCCTGAAGGATTGCATATCGCCTGCCGCCTTTCATGACAGAGTTTTAAACTAAGATCATCTTATGATGAGAGGGAAGAGGTTGTTACTGTTTTGATCAAACCTTGAAAATAATGTTATGTTCAGTCTCATGCAATATCATAAGATGTAATGCTCAAAGTGTGTGTTGTGAATGAATTTCAGCTACCACCTCATCAAATTTAAGGTCAATATCTGTTAAACTGACTGAGTTGAAGCCACTCTTGACCTGGCTATTGTCCATTAGCTGTGGCAGCCATCTTGATTTGGATTGGCTCCAAAAGATAATCAGTTGTAGATGGATACTCAGAAATTGCTGTTGGAAAGTTTCATTAAAATCCGTCCAGTGGTTTAAGAGATATTTTGCTAACAGACAGCGCTGACTCCAAATAGTCAAAGTCAAATTTTCAAACAAAGATTTTATGCAGTCTCTCAGCGCTCAGAATCTGTTGGGGATCAGTCTCAGCTACTACCACTCCAAATATTAGCTCAGTGTCTGTAAAACGGACTAAATGGAAGCCATTTTTTTTGTTTCTTAAAGTCAGTTGGCTGTGGCAGCCATCTTGAATCAGGTTGAATCCGAAAGATAATCAGCTGTAGATGTGCATCTAATGATTATTTAACACAGGTTTTATTAAAATTTGTCCAGTGGTTTACATGATATTTTGCGAACAGAAAGACACACAAACACACATGCCTGCGTGCACACACAGAGACACGAGCAAAAACATTCACTTTCTTCTTTTGGCAGCTGGCGATAATAATGAAAAGTGTAATTTATATTTAGAGTAAATAATTCTAAGAAACAGGACATATTACATTCATTTACACAGTCATGAAATTACATACCTATGACAAGTTTTTAGGCTGAACAACAACTACAAACACTTAAACCCTAATCCACTCTAACAAAGCGTGGTTTGGGCCACTCGTGAGCTCGGATTTTGTTGGGATCCACGGACTCTAAAGTGAGCGAGGGAGAGACGGGGTGTGGTGATGAAAGGGACATCTTTGCGGCGAGGAGGCCCATCCGAACACAGCTGTCTGTGTCTTTCCCTCGGAGGATCCCAGCGATTAGAGCACCTGCAAGACTGCCGACAGAGCAGAGATACGTCTCGTTTGTTTGAATTCTTAGACGGGATTCTGCAAAGAAAACTACAGAAAAGGCTGTGACATGAAATAGTAAATTTATAGTACCTATCTCCTGCTCCTGACACATTTATTGTCTCCTCTGGGGTCACGGCCAGCACTGGGTAGTGTAGAGCACAAAGCTGCCTCTTCTGCAAAACCATGTATAGAAAAAAAAAATAAAATCCCACTGACAGTGATATTATCAACATTAATTTACATGAATAAATGTTTACCTTTTTGAGTCTCCTTGGCTGCAAGTTAACAGAACCTCCCTCCTGCTCTCCACACAGCAGAACACCGCTGGGCCCGAGAGTCACCACCAGACAGTGGAGATGCTCCAGAAGAGGGCGTGAGAGATCCACAGCTACGCTCAGGATCTCGTCCAGGGTGTTTGGCAACACTGCCACAAGATTACAACCACACTGTCATCATATATGACAGGCTTCACAGGAACTCAGCTGGGGAAACTGTGGTATCGTCTACGTTAGAGAGTGAAAAAGAGAGGCAAGTCGGCAGAGGAGACCAAAAACACGCATTCAGGAAGAACATGTCACCTTCAGGGGTTTTTAATCCCAAGGTTTTATTCATGGTGCACAACTCTGCCAGGTTTGGGGATGAGTAGGATAAAGACTTCCAGGCATCCGAGAGGAAAGGTTTACGCGCCTTTTCTGCATTGGTTGGTTCATACCAAACTGTGACACACATAGGTGGCAGGATTAAATTGAGTAAAAGCTTCTGTCATCATTTAGTCTCCATCCATCTATGCTTACCATTTATGTTGTGTTTGCCTGCAAGAGAACAAACATAGTTGATGGCGGAGATGGGGATGTTCCCATCAAGACACACAAGAGTGGCGGATGAAATCTGCCTCTCAAACTGTGACACCTTGTCAAAGATTTTTAAAGACAGACAACAACAGAGGCAGTTACTGAACTTTATATCATGTCACCTTTTAAAACCAAGGGGATCTTCATGAGCTCCCAAAATTACAATAACATTAAAAAAAAAAAAAAAAGATTGGTGGTCTGAAATTCTTTTCTTATTGAATTATCTAAAAAAATGGAGTAAAAATGACCATTTAATTTCCACAATACTCTCGGAATGTCAACATTTTAGACTTTAATTTTGTTTTAAAATTGATGTTAAGAAATGTGATCATGTTCAGGTAATATTGTCCTTTTCAGGCAGAAACATGAAAAAAAAAATTGTTGCCTCAAGCTTTTTGGACATTTTTTGTTAGACAGTCATCCATTAAACCCCAGACAGATGTGAAGGGTGATTATTAAGACAGCATTATGATTTATAGTGAGAGTAGGCAGCAGGCGGAAGAGAGCCTGGAGAGGCAGATATATGCTCTGAAAAGAAAAACTAAACAAAACTTAAGAACTACTGTACACAGTGCAGTTCAAAATATACAGTTGTACTACCAAACAAATCCTGAAACTGAATAGACCGTCGGTAGAACTTACATAATTCTCATTGATTTGCTGATGAATGTCCATGTCTCCCAGTTCAAGACTCAGTTCTCCATTCTGAGTGATAACAGCGCAGTAGGTTGCTGTGCTCTGCTTTTCGAGCCTGGCCACACCACTTGTGTTCTAAAAGAAATGTATAAAAAGGTGGGGTTTTTTCATGTTGAAGTGGCAAAAGTTAAGCCGTGCTCAGTACCAACCAGCTCTTTGTCTCCTTACCATGTGTTTACAGTAGTTTAACACGACATCACTGTTTGCATCATCTCCAGTAGCTGACACCAACAAGGGCTGGTGGCCTAATCTACTCAGGGAGTCTTGAAGAAAGCACCAAAAGGAAAGCGTGTGAACACAGTCAGTTGTACTGATCAACACGCACGCACATGCACGATCAGATAAACAGCAAGTCGAACCTGCGATGTTCCTTCCCACGCCCCCAAACGTCTGACAGACACTTCCTGGGTTGAGTTGTCCAAACTGAACCGACAAAAAGGCATTCTCAGAAGTTAATCTCATCATCTGCTCTGCCGTACTGTGGATAAATGCAGTGCGGTAAAAGAAACTTACATGAAGTGTTTTCGTCTTTCCTTTAGCAATAAAATCAACATTTATTCCTCCGATGACAACCTGCAAAAGAAAACCCATCATGCTGCTGCACCCATTTGTACAGTACAGTAAATAAAAGCATCTATACTCACAACATCTGAGGCTGCTGAGAGGTTTTCAGGATGATTGATGAGACCGTTTGGCGTCCTTTCTCTCATCTGTTTAGAAAGAGCGCAAGCTATCTGACTGCCAACTTTAGCGTTGTTATGAATAAGAGCAATATCTTAAAACAGGACACATTAAGGACTGATTGTTGATTAAACATTTGTATCTACTTTGTTTTGTCCCAATGAAGTATTTCACACGGTCCGCTCCTGTTTGTAGCTTCTCAGTGATTCAGAGGTTTTAAAGGATACTGGCCTGGAGGGACTTTCCTCCAGTCAACTCGTTGACCTTTTGAAGAATGAAGGGCGTTACGTCTTTCCCTGCAACCCCTTCAGAACTGAGAAAAGTCAAAAGCGGAATAGAAAGTGATTAACAGTCAGAATGGTTCCTCTGACGCCACTGATCCATATCTTAAAACCAAAGAGACTTTGTGCACCTCCCCTCAGTCAGCGCCGCCTGTATGGCCTCCTCTATCTGCTGTCCTACTGCTGCATGCTCCTCAGGGACAGGGACCGCTATCAGGACGCCACTTTGAAGACCCAGAGACAAAGTGCCAGCTGTGACATAGACATAGAGATGATCCATGTCAATTATGTCTCTGCTATTTATTGTGAATTAAACATATGCGATCAGCTTTGGCACTTCAGAGTGTTCAGACTCAGTGGCTCAGGATGCACAGCACTGATTTACCGATGAGTTTTGCAGCCTCGCTGGGGTTTTGAACATTGTACGCAGAGGGGAATCCACTGTCTGGAGTAAAGAAAGCTGGAAAACTCTTTGATGTTCCATAAGTCACTACACAGACACCTTGAGTCTCCTATTTATAGACCATAAAAGAAATGATAGTTGTTTAAATTTCCTTCTAAGTCAAACATTTTAACTAGTTTTATAGATAGTAACCACTAAAATTTGAATTACTGTTTCAGGTCTGTTTCTGTATATTTTGTAAATTTTATTAACAATAATGCATTTTATTTTTTTGTGCTTACAAGGAACTCCAGGGTGCGGCCGATGTCCAGAATAGACTTGACTCCAGCAGAGACCACAGCAATGGGAGTTCTGCCAAGCTCCGTCAGATCTGCACTGATGTCCAGACCTGGAGGAATCGTCATTTAGTCAATGCAACAGTGAAGCAAAATGTTACTTCAAAACCAAAATGTCCAAATGATGAGTCAACACATTACTGGGCTTTTTGCATTCATTTTATACTCAAGATTTGATTCAAGCTTTTGTTTCCTTACCATTAAATCCAACTCACATTAACTTAATGGTGACCTTCATGAGAGAGTTTTTCTCACTAATACTTTGTCTGATTTTTGCATATTTGCCTTGCTTTTTCTATGGTATATTGAGATGTGGATGTAAGAAAAAAAGTCACCTATATGTTACCTATTTACATATTTGGTACTTTAGCAGAGGCGGTATAATCTCCAGTAACACCAGGTTGCCACAATATCAGTGTTCATGTTGAATAATTCAATAGCATGAAGGTAGCAACTTTGAAATATCACAGATACCTTCCATATAAACAAAATTAACAAAAGTGATCTGAGAATAATATTAAACAATCTCATGCTACACTGTGCTAATGAGTTGTCTACACTGTTGTCATATTGGGGTGTATTTGTGCTTTTATGTGTAATAGTCATTGCCAATAATTGTCATTCTTATTTGTCTACTTAGAGCTGCGTATCTACGTATTTCTTTGTGCTCTTGTCACAAGTACCATGTAAATACAATGTTATTCATGATGTATGTATGCATTGTAAGAGTACCAACAATGTCTTCATGCAGTACACACACTTGTCTTGTTGCAGTACAGACTGAGTAGTGCGTTGGATCACCAATATAAGACCAACATTTTTGACTTGTCATTGATTCTACAGACATGGACCTGGAAGAATCTAATGTGCAAATTGATGTTGGGGGTTTGAATTTTACTTGAGGATGAGGAGAACATTAGACAAATTGCCAGACTGAGATATGTCAGAGCGGAGCTTCCAGAGAGCTCTAGCAAGAAGACCACGAGGATGGTGGGTGAGACCATGTCTACATGCCGACAGAAGACTGTAATTCAGCCATCACCACAGGTGACAAAACATGCTTGGGAAATGCCACTGATAGGCTACGTCACACAAAAGGACAAATTGTCATACTAACAGTACCATACTAGAGACTTTTTGTATAAAGGTTATTTTCCAACAAGTTGGCTCACTGTTCTGTCCGTCTCTATGAACTCCTCCGATGCCTCCTGTGACAAAAACAGGGATCCCAGCTCTGTGCGCTGCAATCATGGTGGCTGAGACTGTCGTTCCTCCAGAGAGACCCTGAAAAATGACATACAAGAATTAGGATGCATGAAAATTATCACAAAAAAGATAACAGGCTTGGGTAAACATTTCAATAACTTCCCATCTAGGGTTTACATAATTAACCCTAATCTCCCACTTTAGATGCTTCTGTGTTTCTGTTTTATTTATGGGTTGAAGAATGATCTTTTTCTAGCCTTTTGAATGGCCAAAGGATGGGCATTTATTGGTGCTCTTATGGGCATTTATTGGTAAAAACCTACCCTACAGTGATGGAACTTGGCTTTGAAATCAAAGTGTGTCAGTCTTACTTTGCTAATGACATAAGGCAGATCACGTCGGGACACCTTCAGCGGCCTCTTGGATTGGGCGAGGTGGTCGAGCTCATCCAACGACAGCCCAACGCGGATTTCCCCATCAATCACAGCGACCGTAGCAGGAGTCGCTCCTTCGGCTCGGACAATCGCCTCCACCTCTTTTGCAGTACTGGATACATACAGTGGTTGAGCCTATTATTAATTTGGAGAACAACAATTAACTCCTGGTATAGGCATTTGCTGACATTTGAGATCATGCGGGTCACCTCAGGTTGTGTGGATAGGGCATGCCATGTGTGATAATGGTGCTCTCGAGTGCAACCACTGGCTTGTTTTCCACCAACGCTTCAGACACAGATGGATGAATTCTGAAAAGATCTGAGGGAAGAAAGAAAACTATCATTTGTTATCACCAGACAGTTGAAAGCTGAGTATTTTCTGCATATTTTTTACGTTAAAGCTATAGAGAGGACATATTTACCCTTGTTGTGCAATATGTTCTGATAAGTGTGAACTCCTTTTCTCAGGATGAGTGCACAGGCTCTCTTCAGGATCCTCATTCTGTTCAGACTTTTAGGGGAATCCCTGATAACATATAGACTTTGAAATCAGCCCTTCTGTTAATCATCTTGAGCAAATCAACACTTTTTCCGCAGCAAAAGCCCAACATGGTGCCTGAGATCTACAATCTTAAAGTTTTCCTCCCTCCAGGTTTGTAGATGACAGAAATAGGTAATTACAAACCTGCTTGGACCTTGAGGTAGGAGTATAAAAAGCAGTCATTTCTTACTTAGGAAATAAACCTTCAAACAGTTCTGAAGTGACACAAATTAAAATCTTTACAAACATCACAGCTTCACCTAAAGTTACATACGGTAACAAAAAATTTTCAAAAAGGTTACTGTTTTTTTTTAACAGATGGATTTTACATTGGAAAATGTAAAAAGGATGTCGTTAAGTTTGAATATTAACTTTTCCTCAAGGATTCATCTTATCAGGAAATATTATTTTTAATATTTAAAAACATTTTTACCTCAAGTTCTTCAAAGAAAATGTTTATATGTTTTTCGAAATGGTATCCTTCAACCTGTTTTCTTCCACTACCAGGCACAAGTCCTATTCATCTATTGTGAGGAGTTTCTTACTCCCAGATATTTGGCACTAATTTCCACCATCCTCTCCCCTTTTTGGGGCCACTCTCACTATCAGACACCCAATACCAGAACAGAGCTCCTTTTATTTTCCTACCACGCTGTTGCATGCACACTCTAAAAACTATTTAAAAAAACACATCTTTTCCTGTACATACAACAAAAGTAATAGACAGAAATTGTATTTTTGGGACTGGGTGCTCATCACAAAAATATCTTAATATCCAATTAGTTTTCTGTTATACATAGACTCGTCACTGACTCATCCTTTGGGTTTAGGTCCCTTTTTATGCTCGAATGATTCATAAGTCAGAGTTAAGTGGCTTAAAACAAAACCAACAGCCTGTAAATCTGCAGGCTGCAATTATTGACACCAAATTTGCAAACAGCATTTCTGAGCAAATTTCCAAAATGTCTCAAAATGTTAGTGAAAACGTTTTTTCAAGTGAGTTGCTAAGCCCCACTTTTGTGTTGCTGGAATTTTAAAGATGTTACAATAAGTTTGCAAATAAAAAAATCTCTCAAAATAGTTTGAATCTCGAACCCTTCTTAGTTTAGTTTCCATGAGTCAGAAAGTGCAACAAATGTGAGAGAACTTTGGGAGGGTTTGGCAACCTATGAAACCAAATTGTGACTGATTGCAGACAGAAAAGACAAGAAATTATAGTCAATAGAGACAAGATGGAAACATAATTAAGACACTGACTAAACTGTGACAAATGAATTTGCACATCATTTGCAGGACTGCTGGAAACATCCCATAATACCACTTCAGTGAGATTCCAAGTGAAAATTTATATTTTTTCTGGCAATTCTGTATCCTCAACTAGTTGCCAACTGTCACAGCCCAGTGAGATACAAGCTTAGGGTATCAGAAATAGACTGAAAACATGTGATAAAGTAGTCATTGTTCAAACTGTGAAAGACTTGTTAGGAAAGGAGAAAAGAGAAAAAGTACTGTAAAACGGAGTAAGAGGAAGACCTTCAAAGAACCCAAGCAATCAGATATCAAAGGCCAACAGCCTATTATTACTATTCGTGCAGTCAGTTGCTATAAACGAACAGCTTTCCCAGAAAAAGTTAAATGCTTACCTTCGCCAGTACAACAAAAATGCTACAAACTTTGCCCAGAAAGCTGAACATTGACCCGAACCCTGTTTACACAGCCCACAACCATCAACCACAGATCTCTACAGAACAACCTCCTCTGAATCTGGCTCCTGGCAAACACTGACAATAACACTGTGACATGAAAGGAAATGCAGAACAGGCTGCAAACAAATCTTGGAAAATATAAGTAGCTACGAAATTTAAGAAAACATTTTATGAAATGAAATGGCCACACTGATATTTCTACATTTTGCATTTTCTTCAAATGGTTAAATCTTCTCCACGAGGATGTCAGAATTAAATTCAGTCCCATTAAAGTAGCTGAAACGTCTCAACAGTCTGAGATCTGAACTCAGAGAGTCAAAGTTCAGTTTTGTTTACAGTTAATTATTCAGACCAATTTGTGTCGTCTCCATGTGACTGACACCTTGGGCTGAGTCCCGAACACAATATATTAGGTGGTTTGTGAATGCCTTTTTGTTTTCCTTTACATCATCTGTGGCCTCTTCATCCTCCAGATCTGAGCTTTCCAGTAACTCTTCTTCAAACCACTGCGGGTGCTCCAGCTGATAAGCATGGAAAGCCTGTATGGCATCGTGCAGGGCTTTTCCCAAGGGACACTGATGGTATTTGTCCTCAAAATGTCCGGTGATTTGCTTCACTCGGCCCGGTTCATGTTTTTCTGTGTTCAGTATTCTGAAAAAGACCTCTTCAAACTGTTCCATCAACTTATATCGAACCATAATGTTAAAGGGTGACGGAACGTCTTCCTCAGAACAAATGCCATCGAAGTAGACCACAATATACTTTTCAAAGGACTGGGAGCGGATAAAATGTGGGACCATAAGCATGAGGGATGGAGTGAGCATGTCCCCCATAGGTGAGCGGGCATCTTCTTTCAGTAACACTTGTTTGTCGCCACACATGGCTCTCCATTTGGCCTGGACACCTCGCGAGCAAAGAACTAAAATCTTATCTGATGAGCTCTCTATTTGCTCTTTGTGCCAGTCCAACCACTGGATGCTTCCCAACTCTCCCAATCTGATTGAATCCAGCAGGTCCATGACCACGCTGGTGCCGCATTTTGTCGCCAGGAACGCACAAAACTTAAGAACCACGTTTTTGTACAATGGATGGTCGAGGGAGTAAATGATGAAGACACGTCTCCTCTCCTGAACTTGAAAAACTTCTGGTTGTTGTTGATCAGCAGATGAAGGTGTGATCGATGAAGGCGCGGTCGATGAAGGCGCGGTCGATGAAGGTGCGATCCATGAAGGCGCGATCAGAGGTCCTGAGAGACAAAAATAAAACAGGTAATAATTTATCTGCTGAAGCTGATCGTTCTAAATGGCTTGGAACATTTAGAAGAAGTCAAACCTTTACGAGATGTTCTCCACAGTAAATAAAGGAAACAACAAATAATGACCAGCAGCAGCCCGATGCAGATCTGCATAATTGGCTGTGAGGGATTATCTGGAACAAAAAAGGAAAATAGTATAATAAATACCTCTAGAGGTTAATTAGAATATGACTCTAAGTTTAAACTAAAAGTATCTTAACATCAGTTTTATTTTAAGGTGTAACATAAGAAAATCAAAACATTTATGATTTCATATTTTCCACATTTATAAAAATTTAGTTGACTCACTACAGTATAGATGAAATGTTTTTCTGGCAATCCCACAGTCATTTTTGCAGCGGACAAAAAATGGCTGGATCTGTCAAAGGGGCAGCGTAAAATGAGCTCTTGAAGTTTTTCTCAATCTTTTATTAGCTGTTGGAGATGGAATATGCAAGTAAAATTTGACTCACCTCCACCAGCATTTTACAGTGTGAGAGCTGACAAGAACCATCCTCAAAGGTCACATTTACTGATGTCCTGTTTTCCTACGGGTTTAATGAAAAGGCAAAATAAATGCTAGCTTGTGCTGCACACTGTAAATAAGGCATTAAACATAATTATGATTGAAATAATTACATTATAAAGTGACACATTCAGTCCAGCTACCTTATATATCGTGTTTGAGCAACTCACTCCATCATTCTGAATGGAAACTCGATATCTCTCTGAATACTGTGCTGTGTGAAATGCCACAAGAACCGAAGAGCTTTTATCAACAAACACAGCAGAAATGCTGGGATCCCACAGACTACCTAAGATGTCAAGAAACAAAAACACACAGCTCAGTCTTTTGGTTCCTTGATCTGACTGAGTCCTAAATTGAACTTTAGAGGAAAATGAGAATTTACCATTTTCTCGACACAGTTGGGCCTCTTGCATTTTCTTGTTTTCACATCCTGGTCAGGACAGGAAATATGCCAAAAAAAAGATTGTAATATTTTATGGTTAAAGCATTTTTAGGCATTTTCTTAATCAGAAAATACAATTTTAAAGGAGAACAACTGATTACTGTGGTTTATGACCGACAGCAACACACAAACATAACCAAATGACTGTAACGACGATGAACTAAAGACATGAATTACTATCCTTATGTAGTGAAAACTCTGACACACTAATAAACGAACTAAATAATTGTTAGTTTTGCCATTATTGTGTTTTTGTTTTTTTGGGGGAAAAATTGCATATCAGAATCATAATCATGATCTCAGGGTAACTCACCTGGGATGGTAAGTTGCTTCGTGACCCTGTAATGTCCCGTATCTGGCTCTGGCAAATTAAAAAGCGTCATGGTATATGTATGGCTGGGCTCCACCACAACATCCAAGGAAAAAATCCACTATTATAAAAACCAAAACAAAAATAAATGATGTCTAAGCATTAATACATGTAAACTGATCAGCGTACCAATGATAGAGTTAATGGAATGGTTTGATTTGGAAGTAATTTGGTTCACATTCAGACCAACGATGTTTATCTACATTTGTAAGGAGCTGGCACGGAGGGATAGTGTTATCAGGCAGTTGTCAGAGCAACTGACAGTCTGTCAACTCAGTGATTAAAGGTCATCTGACACAGAGGAGGCCTTGTAGACACATTAGACAGGATTAAAGAACTTGATGGAGTTTGATAGGGGTCACATTGTTGGTTTGCATTTGGCCAGGTGGTTGTATTGTGCTATTGTCCAGCATGTGGGATGTACAAATGTCACAGTGGCCCAATTTATGAGCCAACATGTACAGGAGCACAACCACACAGGTGGTGAAGGTTTTGGTTTTCCAAGACAGACAACACCAAGGAAGGACAGGATTATCGTGCTCCAAGCAATACAGTATTATTACATCTCCACCAGCCATCCAGACATGGGTATTGGACTCTTTACGGCACCTCATGTCATCCCACATCCTCGATGACTGACTTCAGGTGGACTACAGGGTCATTGGTTCACTGGTTAGCTGTCATTAACACCAGAGCGCCAGAACACCATTACCACCAACTGGATTTGAAGCCAACACCTGTCCACCCACAGTCCATACACCTGCTTCACGTTGAGGTCCTCTTCTGGCCAGCTAAGTCCCCCGTTCTTTCCCCAATCAGACATGTGTGGGATCAGCTTGAACATCAACTCCAACTCCATGCTGATCTGACAGAACTTGAGGGCCAGTTACAGCAGCTGTGGGCTGACTTGCTACAGGAACGAATACAACAGCTGTATGATGCTGTTTCTCACCAAATCAGTGTTTGTATTCAGGTTTGAGTGGATACTGCACCTTTGTAACACTGGACCAACTTTGATAACTATTTGATCTGATATTGTAATAGTTGCAATACAGTCATATGGCCTTTCAACACAGTTTCATTTTAATTTCTTTTGTCTAATACAAATAAAACAATAGATCTGCAAGTAAGTAACAGAGGAAGGTAAGGGACAGGGTGAAAATGTGAAAACTTGTAGTTAAGTCGATGAGTTTAGATACAGAATTTGACATAAAAAATGAACACTTGTGTTAATTGAATTCTTGTCTTACCATTTTATACTCTGGAGTCAACAGATCATTAAAAGAGTAAGAAAATTGCACACACAGACTTTGATTTGCACTTTTGCCCACAATCGTTATCTTTGATCCAAGAATTTTGTAAATTGATGCTGTGAACAGAAACAAGTGTACAACTTTATTAAAGAACCCTGCCTTGTATTAAGTTGTCAATAAAATACTTGAGCCAGTCTGACCGAGCTACAGAGACCACAATAAAAACCATCCTGCAGCTATAAATAAATATAACATGAAGCATTGGTTGTAACAGATTACTCACCATCAGCCTTCATTTTCCAAGTCATCTTCACAACAGCAACATGCTCCTGGTTGTCCTTTCTGATTTCTATTTGCTCTGAATCCCACAGCGGCCCAGTGGGAGCATGTGATCTTGGAACATTGTTCATTTCTGAGCAATTATCTGATATGCAAGCGTTTCAAACGAGAATAATGAACAGTTACTAAGGAACCGAGTGTTAGTGTAATGTTGAGCTAATGTATGCTTCATTCTTAAAGTTATAACACAGATTAAAGAATATTAATGGGTCTTTTCTTTTTTTATCCTCAGTAATTAAGCAGCAATTAATAGGACAAAATACAAAACTTAAGTGCTATTATTTACTGAGACTTTATTTAATCAAGAAAATAACCCCCATCAGCAGATAATTTATACATTATATGATGATCTTAATGAGCATATCAAACGTTTTGCTTTTTAATGTAAAGCTAATACTTTTAGCAAGCTGAAAAAGAGCTCCTTCCAGAGATGTGGGCAGATGGATCATATAAACACATTTTCCACCACAAATCCTTTATCAAATCTATTTTATCCTAAAGATAAAAGCAAAGACACATAGTATTGTTACCTTCATAGGGTTAGGTTAGGGATAGGAGCTGTATTTTTCCTTCTAGTGTAAAAAAAATAAGTACTTTATTTCACTGATTTGACAGAAAAAGTACTTACGGATTTTACAGCTGGAAAGACCCTGGAAAGGCACAAAACAAAACAAAACACACACACAGAGTGATTTTAAGTAATTCTGACTAACTTTATAAAAAAACTACTTGTAAAATTGAAATTAATTAAAGGTTCACCGTTTGATTGCAGACCAGGTGTTTGTCCAAAATCCGAGGAGAGGACGGCAATGCTGTTAGTCCAGCAGTCAAACAAAGAAATAAAAAATAAAAATAAACCATTATGATATAGATCATGCTGCTCAAACTTTAGAGTGAATTAGAGAAAACTGAAACCGAATCATGGAATCCTGGCTGAGTGGTGTTGAGGAATTTAAAGCCCAAAGTGATGTGAAGTGAAGTGAAAGTGAGGTGTGCAATTTGTTCAACTTTTTAATCAGGTGCTGACATCTGAACAGCAGGAAGAAGGCGTTCTGAAATGTGGTTTATACTTTCCATTCTAATCGATGGCATCAGGTTGCAACATGGCTCAGTTGTCAGCTGCCTGCAGGTTTTTTGTACAGATTAACCTTACTGCAGGGTGTAGGTGTTTCCTCCAGCAGTGTGTGTGTGTGTGTGTGTGTGTGTGTGTGTGCTCTGTACTGTACATTCATGCTGACAGCTTTTCAAAGCATCACACTGTCTCCAGGGGGCAGTAACTGACAAAGTTACAGGAAGAAAATGTCCTGTTTCTGCAGGACACAAGGCAGTTTGATGACTGAAAACAGGTTCATATATGTTGATCCCATAAAATCAAGCCAAGATGAAGATTTTTAATAATGCATTCTTTCCTGGGAAACATCATGTGCTTCAAAGTTTATATATTATCTCTCGCTGCTGAAAGGCAAAGTTAAAATCTGATTTTAAAACTTTGTCACTGACTATTGGAGTCAACTGTGTCTGGCCGTTTGTAAAATATATTTTAAACTACTGTGCTTTTCAGAAAGTAATAATTGGACATACATACACAACTGATTAACTTTTGGACTCAACCTAATTCAAGATGGCCACTACAGATGATCAACATTAGCAACACAAAAATGACTAGAATTCAGTTAGTTTTACAGATACTGAGCTAGAATTTGATGTGGTAGTAGCTGAGAGTCAGTCCCAACACACTCTGCACATGACATCTAGTGATCTTGTATGAGATTGCACACAATGTTATTTTCAATGTTTTCAAGTCGACAACTCTGTCATTTCTCAACATAAATTGATCTTAGTTTAAAACTCTGCCATGAAAGGTGGTGAGCGATGTGTATTCCTTCGAGACATTCTAGGTCTTTTATTAAACAATATATTTAAACTTCTTTTTCAGTTATCACATTTGGCCATAAAATGCAAGATGTATGTTGCAACCAGAAGCACTCAGAGATGGCAAATATAGTGCGATCTGATCATAATCTGGATCACCATGAAAATTTAATCCATTGTTTTTTTTGTGACAACCCCAACATTTCCTTAAGATTTAATCCAAATCTGTTCAATATTAGTTTTTATGTTGTCTCACGAACAGGCAGACAAACAAACATGATCAAAAACATAACATAGGTAACAAAAGAGTCATCTGCTGGAGCACAGAAAAGGTTTCAACAAAGGAGTCCCCTGTGACCTGTGCCCTTTGACCCTGTGATCTTGAAATCAATAGGCATCATCCTTGACCCATGAGACATCCAGCTGTGCAGTTTGACATTCCTATGTTACACTGTTGCAGAGTTAGAGGACAGGAACACCTGTGACCTTGACCTTTGACCTTGAACTTTGACCGGATCACCACCAAAATGTAACGACTTGTTTCTTGTACCATGTTTGACGTTTCCTGAAGATTTCATGAAAATCTGTTCATAACGTTTTGAATAATCTTGTACACAGACAGAATGACAGAAACAGAACCTGCTTGGCGGAGGTAATTACAAATTCAGCACATTGAAACCTTGTTTGTGAATCTCAACTCATAAATGTAATTTTTATTTCCAGAATGACTTATGGCAAAAATATGTGAGTGTACCAAAAATATCTGTCTTCAGACCGTTAACACAGAAGGCCAACAAGGCCTTTGAAGGATTTTGACCACTAAAACCTTCAACTATATGGCTTTGTTACCCGGGATTAGTTCCTGCAGGGCAGAAATGCATCTGTAGCTGTGTGTTAATTCTTGTCGCTTTGTCTCAGAGTTAGCGTGTCTCCTACTGGACATGGAGGTCAGTTGTATCAGCTTACAAATCATGTGACAAACAGACAGGCACTGTCTCTGAAATCCTTCCAAATAATCTGTACGGGTTGAATTGATGAGTCCTTTTCATAGGAGCGATGTCATGACAATTATGATACAGAAAAAGAAAGAGTAACATTTAAATCCAAATATTAAAAATACATGTTATTCAGTGACGTTATCCCCAGTGTCAAAATTTAAATAAAACAAAGCATTTAGTACTTTGGTTAATCCCAGAGTACCATTTTGGATTAAAACTATTTATGGTTATCAGGCTCCTCTCTTGTGGAACCAGCTTCCAGTTTTTATCCTTGAGGCTGACACCCTGTCTAGCAGGCTTAAAACTTTCCTTTCTGATAAATCCTATACTGTTACTGTTGGCTTGGGTTTCCTGAGCTATCCCTTAGTTAAGCTGCCACAAGCTTACCCTGCTGGAGGGCAAACCCACCTCATTCCCTCACTCTGCTGCTGCTTTTACTCTCTCTGCTCTCCGTGTTTGTATTTGTTTTTCTGCTCGTAGAAACCACATCAGGCCCAGTACTTTGTGTTTGTTCCTGTCTCTTTCCTGCCCTCTCAACCCCCACACCATCGTGGCAGATGGCCACTGATTGCTTCAGAGTGAGGAGTCAGTGCAATTCTGCTTGTTTTATTAAAAAAAGACAACTTGTTTGCTCATTAGTATGCTGTAATATACTGAATCTGATTGTACGGTGGTATCACTGGACTGAACTGGACTGTATGGAAATAGATCTGAATCTAAATCTGTTTGGACTTAGCTGTATTGAAATGTACTCTGATATGAATTGGACCAGTCTCCAGTTTTGTATTGTACCCTGAGATGACTTCTGCTGTGAATTGACGCTATATATACTGCATAAAATGAGTTGAACTGTTTATACTGAATATGCTACCTGCATTTTTTTAGTGAAAAAATATATATGAAAGGAGTGAATCAGAGAAGCACATTATTTATAATGCCTTGATGCATGTGTATGTGACTTATTTATACATGTTATACAATATTAGATAAAAATAAACTGGTAATAAATGTTTTTTAACACACTTCATATGCATAGATTTGTTAAATCATACCATTAAGCATTTCCTATTATTTCAGATGTTTTACACTTGTCATTATAAAGGAAAAGTTTAATTTTTTGCTTCCTCATCTAATACAATTTGTTAGTCAACAGTAACCATGTATGCATTACATGGTATTGAAGCATTTACAGAAAGGGAATATAATGGATTGAAACTTTACGTAATTTTCTAAAGCCAGTGGTATTAGACCTGAACTGCCATACTGTATTTGTTTTTTTAGCTTTGCTAAATTTCAGGCTCCAAGAACAGCAGTGTCAGTCTGTCTGCCTGCAGGCCTCGGTTCAGACCGATTATCTCAACCTTTTGATTGGATTTCTTTAAAAGTCTGTTTATTAATGTGTGACCAGAGCACTAAACCACACAAACTCTGGTGACAAAAGATAAATATCCCTCCCACAACCCCCTCCCCACCTTTTATTCCAACACTAAAGTCATTCATGCCATTCTCTGCCCTCTGCTTGACAACACCATGACACAAATGTTAAAAGCAACACGTGCCCTGAGTTGCATGGCATCTGCAAAGAGGGTGGACCGGCTGCCAGTCAGACAAGAGATGTGTGAGGTGTGTCCTTGTGCGGTACAATCACATGAATAAATGGGTCATGGGTTGAGGGCAAATCAAAAAGGCATTGTGCATTGTGAGGTCAGGTGGACAGAGGTCTATTTTAACGAGCCAATCGCATAGTGCTTTGAGAAGTTTCTCTATTAATCATAAGTGTTTTTCCTTTACCTGATCAGCTGCTGAACTGCTGGCCTGTCTGTTTTTCTCTCAACATAAAGGTAAGTCCAGCTATCAAACTAGCATTTATCAAACGGAAATAAAAGTCATTTAGGTGTAATCTGGACAGGGAATGGAAACTCTCTCCTGCTGTGACAACTGCCCTGACATCTAGACTCTACAGTATTTGTCTGGGGAAAGTCAAGTCTGCCTTTACTCAAGTAATAAAAACTGTAAGCATATCTGCATGGCCCTGACACATTTACAGCACTGGTATTTCTGTGAGGCAGGCAGAGCCAAGTCGTTACTTTTGTCAAGGTCTTGATGTGGCTTTCCGAACATGGCAGCCCGTTCTTGACTTTCACCTCAAACTTCGCAGGGAATTCTTGATCCTCGCAGTTAGAAAGTGCAATTTGAGCCCGGCTAACAGAGAACTGGTGACTGATGTGACAGGTGATAATGGTTAAATTGTTCAAACTGGAAAGCTAAGATGTGGATTCCCTGAAAACACGTCACTTTGCTTCTTGCCTTGAGCTTGTCCTCCAGTAATTACAAGGACAATGATAGAAACAGACAAAAAAAAAAAATTAGCAAAAGCGAAGGCATGCGTACTGTTTCCAGTTTATTCTATTTGTATTTTTTCTGGAAACATCAAGGCCGCTGCAGCACCTGGTAATCTAAGAAGAATGTGATCAAATATGGCAGTGCAACGAGCTCCAGCTCAGCCCCCCCCNTTTTTTTTTAACAACAGAACAAAGATACAATCCTGGGGGAGAATCCAAATTTATCTGAAAGTGCATTAGATTTAAAAACCAAAATTTTCAACAAATAACAAGATGAATTTACAAATCAAATTAAACTGAAATGAAAAAGAATTTGTAAAAATATTTTCTTTCCTTTAAGGAACTATCAGCTGCTGCCATGTCTGAGGGGTGAGTTACAGCCTCATAAAGTCCACACATTTTTAAGTGTTTTAAATCACTGAAAACAGAAAACAAATAAAAGAGCCATCAAATCTGGAGCCAGCAGATTTGACCGCTCCACTCATGTTTATGTGTATTATTGCTGACATGTTTTTTTAAATGCTTTTTCCCATTGTTTCCCATGGGACACTTTTTTTTGTTTTTGCTTTTGGCGCCTCATGACAATGAAGACCGGTGAGTCAAAATGTTTTAATCATGCACATATTGTGAAATTTAAAAACCTACATATCTGTTGCATCTTTAATACACAAATGACCTTTTTGTTGTCTTAGAGAAAGAAGAAGAAATTTGCAGCGACACGCCGACTGCTTATAAAGGTCAGCCCTGTAGAGCTACAGGCCAGATGTAACACTTTAGTGTTTTCTGCAAGCCACGGTATTTAGCAGAGTTAATTAAGTTTCTATTTTTTTATTTTTATATGTATTTCAGTCCAAGTTGCTGAAGAAGGCAACCTCTATGCTGGTTGCTGAAATTGAGGAGAAAAAACTTGAGAAAGAAAGAGTCGTGGATGAGTGTGTCCCACCACTGAAGCTGTCGGGGCTGTCAGTCCAGGAGCTCCAGGTGCTGCTGCTGCGGCGAATAATATCCAGGCGTGCACTACATATTTAGCACCTGTTTGACGGCTTTCTGTTCGTCTCTTCAGGAACTTTGCAAAGAACTGCACCAGAAGATTGACGTCGTGGACGAGGCCCGTTACGACATGGGAGTTAAAGTTGGCAAAAATGAGAGCGAGGTACCAACCAGTCCTCACTGATGTGTGGAGGTGTCCAAGGTGTTCTTCAGCTGGGATGTTTTCTTACGCAGATTCAGTCGCTGAGACACAAGATTATCGAGCTGAAGGGCATGAAGAAGCCCAGTTTAAAGAGGGTGAAGAAAACGACAGACGACATGCTGGGCGCGTGCACCGACGCCTCCAAACTCACGAAGGCTGATTTCAAGGCCAACCTTAAGACAGTGAAGAAAGACGAAGACAAGGTAAAACAGCCAAGAAAGTACGAAAGTAGTTTACAACTAATTGCATCTTTTGTTCTTTTGTTTTTTTCCTTTTTGTATTTCCAGAAGGAAGAAGTGACCGACTGGCGTAAGAATGTGGAGGCCCTGTCTGGTATGGAGGGCAGGAAGAAGCTGTTTAATGCGGGACAATGAGACGATTCTCACATTAGCAACACATCATCTTCCTAATGGTAACCTTAAATTGGCAAAACTCAAGAGGAACTTTTTTACCCATTATTAAGCTTTATTTTACCATTAGATGGCAGAATTATTGTAAATGTTGGAGAAGATTTATCTTTCATTATAAAATAAGAAAGTTGTGACACTATTTTATCCTGACTAAAAGTTAATTATGTGCAAGATGCAACCAGATGGTATGACTCCAGTAATAACAGTAATAATTTAGCCAGTATAACTTTTTTTTTGATAATAACTCTGTCACACTCTGCAGTATTTGTATTGCCCAGAAGATGGCGCTGACTTCACATCTGTGATATGATATTGTTGAATAAAACATTTTGGCCGGATAAGTAAATTATTGCATTTCTTTTTAACATACTGAATATTTTGTTTTAACATATTTTCAGTATAAATGCCCATCCTGATTTATCAGCCAAAAATAATAATAATAAATAAATGAGTCAATCTTGTATGAAAACTCTTTACTAGACCTTTTCAGCTGCAACTATCACAGTATAAGCCTTGTGTGGTTTATGACACACAAATACCTAAATATCTACAAATAGCAGCATTGTAAAAGCAAAAATCTGGAAAAAGTAGCAAATATATAGAGCTTGATATAAATATTTTGGCTTTTGTGTTGAGACTACTGTTTGGTGGTAAACCTGGCACAGGAAGTGTGAAGAGTAGCGATAAACAGGACAGAAGATTTTGTTTTTGTTGGTCTTTCACGGAAGTCAATAGGAGCCATTAAATTTGAAACTTAAGTTTTCTTCTTTTCATTTAAAGACTTTACATTGACTGGGATTTAGGCAAGGTTAAAAAGAAGGATGTATGTGTAATTAATGTGGCATACTCATATTTATGGACAGTTTTCATTCACTCCATTTATGTTCGCAGACTATTTTTGCCACATTGATCCAACAATAAAAGTAGTTTTTTTTAAATACAAACATTAATTATAATATGACCATGTGCTGATATACTATTCAGTGACAAATACAAATATCCATGTATCAAACAATGCATGTATTGTACACAGCAATGTAACTTATACATTATTAAATCTAGCAAATACCTCTACGAATAATTTATTCCAAATTAGTTTTGTTGCACCTAAACTAAATCTGAATGTGATTCTAATATGAGTCCCCTGAAGATGGATTGACTTCAATTGGGATCATAAAAGAAACTTCATTCCAACTATCTACAGCACTCGAGCACATTGTGTCGCTAATTTAAAGGCTCAGTGTTGGTATGTTACCATTCAGAGGTCTGGATGACTTGAACTTGGCTGAGTTCAGTTGAACAAACAGTGTGCCCACAAACTAAAAACAGCCATGTCTGAAGCACAAGTTTTACTTTAAATAAAAAAGTAACCACTGATTTTATGGTTAACAATTTACATACTAATACCTGACACAACAATGGGTTCCTTGTTGTGATATGAACACCAGGCTGCAGATGGAGTTGATGTTGCAGGAAGTTGTGAAAGCAGAACCGACAGAACCCTTGACAAGTGGAGCTGAGGCAGGCTGAGATGGGCCCGGCAGAAACCACCTTGTTGACTGGAGCCGAGCTTAAGAAGGCAGACTTGACACAGAGGAAAGGCATTCGTCTGGACTTCCCTGAAGACTCGACACGAAGGAGAGGTGTCCGTTTGAGTTCACTCAAAGGCTTGAGCTGGAGCAGATAAAGAGGCCTCGTATTGGACCCTTTCGACAGAAAACAGACCAGAGACTCCTGGCTTATCTGGATAAAGCAGACAATCAGAGCCCCTCAGAGACTAGACAAATAGCGTCTGGCAGGACCCTCTCAAAGGCTGGTGCTGAATGTGGGCCTTCCAGGACCCTTTGGACAATTGAGCATAAAAGAGGGGCATTCTGTTTGAACTTCTCAACAGCAGGCAGAGCTCAGGAACCAGACTCAGAGGGGTGTCTGCAGAGTCAGGCATGGCGAAGAGACGTTCCCTCTCTGAGACAGTAATTTGACTTGGTAGATGGGTGAACAGGAACCATGGCATTGGCAAAGACTTGGGCAGGTGCTGGGGCATTGGCGAGAACCGGGGAGAGGTTGTGGTGGAGCTGTGAAGTGTAACCTGACATCTTTTTTTGTCCTGTGCTCAGGACGTTGCATTGAGCTACACAGCATGGAGCTGGGCTGAAACAATGAACCCACTGTGTTTTCATGGCAGCACAAGGATCTGTCAAATGCACAAAGGTAAACCAGGACTGTATATATAGAGAATGACATAATGATCATAAGAAACAGGTGTGCCAAAGGCAAAACAAGAGTATGTGTAACAGAGGAGTAGGAAAGGCAAAACAGACAAGGGACTGACTCTTCAAAATAAAACAGGAAGTAAGGTAACAAAACAGAATAGAAGTAATGAAAGAAAAAAGCCTGCCAAAGTTTTAAGTTATACCTAAGAACTATGACAATTATTAACAGGAGTCTGAATTTTTTTTTTTTTTTTTCCCATTTAAACTCTTTGTTATGTTCTTTTCAGACCAAAACTAAACCAACGCACCGTTTTAAAGAAAGAAAGAGTTGCAACATTAAAAACACTGTTTAACCCACGGTGTGTTCTTGGCTGTTCTTTGTTAATTGTTTCCTAATGCGAGGACATGAGTTGCAGCCTTCTGTTTCGAACACTGGGCTCACTGAAACAACAGAGACACAAGCCAAACTCATGCTGGCTCAGTTTACACACCACCGAGCCCCGACGAGCACCTGTCCTTGTTCCTCTGCGGGGCTAAATAAAACAGGATCAACCTTTGGCTTTTTCTTACTCGTGTGAGGTGTTATTAGATTACAGGGATCCATCATCATGAACATGTCGAGAAATTGTGATGTCAGTATTATTACAGCTAATGTAAGATGTGCATGCACAATACTTTTTGCAATAAAGATGCAAAAGATATCAAATGTTAGTTTCTTTGCACTAATAGCTGTAAATACAGATATGGTAATAAATATTTTTAAAAAACTACATGAGTTTTTGGAAATATTAAATAGCTACAAGTTGACACTTCAGCCCATTTCACTGTATTGCGACTGAGCTGCAGAATAAATTAATAAAAATAAACTTCATGTTTTGGCTTCCCAACATCTTCCTCCAGAGTTTAACAACCAGCTCTGGTCAATATAAAAGCTTTGCACCGACTCTGCCACGTTCACTAACAGGTGCTGCAGGAACGTTTTAAGACACCTGAGTATACGAGCCCATAAAGGGGGTTTTATTACCTCCTTTGCAGTTTGAATATTGTTGTGAAGCTCCGGACCACTGTAAATGTCACTGATGGTGGCAGTAGAACCGACGCGACTCTATTTTCGTGAGCCATCCCATTTAGCTGAGATACTATAAATTTCAGTGATGTTTTCCCACCGGCTTTCAGAAAGCCCGAGGAGCTCTCCTCCTACGTTTGTCTTCAGTCTCAATTTGCATCTTTAGGAGCTTCGAATTAGGTAAAGATTTCTGGTTCATATAAATGTTTGGTGTTTTAATTAAGCCAGTGTAAATGACGATGATTATCTACTAACAGGTATTACTATTATCTCTAAGCTGCAGTCTTATCCTGCCGTTGCCATTTTATTAGGAAGTGTTATTGTTCAACATTAGCAGCTGCTCATCTCGCATGCCTTGTGGATTATCTGGTCATTCACCTTTTTTGTCACCTATATCAAAACTCTCATCAGTCATTTTAACACGCTGCGCCGCCTCAGCTCAATTTGAACCTTCCCAAACCTTTAAAGGATTTATAATAAACCAGTGGGACTTTTATAGGTTGGAATCTGTGTTAGAATTTGTAAACGCTTCATCAAAATTCAAAATGGCAGTGAAAAGGAAAACAATACTTTTATTGTTCTCTAACCATGCAACGCATAAGATAATCCTTATGAAGCAAAATATATATTACAAAACAAGCATTCTGTTAGTCTGTTCATTTCCTGTCGCTTCTTTAAATCCAGTTTAGGAATTTTAAGACAATCATGGCTGATGGGTAAGTACGAGTTTTGGTTTATTTTTGTTTGCCCATTAAATAAAACTCAAACAAACTGTTCACTGATGATCATTAATTTACAATGTCTACTGCATTTTATCCCTCTAATTGATCACCCATCAGACCCGTGAGTATTTACATCAGTACCAGTGCACAATCTCATGTTTGTCTCTCAAAATTAGATGAAGTGCTTCATCACAGGTCTTATAATAAATGTTCTCTTTGCGTAAATCACAGAGAAAATCCAAGATCTCCTCCTCTCGAAGGCTGGGTCTAAAGGTATGATTTTCCTTATTGTTCTGAATAAAATTTAAATTTTTATTAATTTGTTTTTTATAAAAACATAGACTTGTGATCTCATAAACAGTTCTTATTTTAACTTGTGCAACAAGGTTTCCTGTTTCCAGTTTGAAGCGATGTGTATTTTGCAATGTTAACACATGGGACTTATACGTGTTAATAAAAAATAAAACCTACCCATAAGTTTTTTTTTATTTTATGCAAAGTTCAGTTTTAGCATGCACTATGTCTATGAGTTGCATTTATTTGTAACAATCTTCCTAAACTAGCCTAAAAAGTCTAACAAAACAAGAAAATATAGTATTAGATCAACTAGATTTTTGCTCCCTTAGATCCGGCTGTTGGCAGTCGCTACTCAGATGCTGCAGGAAGAGAAAAACCAAAAGCAGAAGGAGAGAGAAGCGACACTCGAAGAAAGACTTCCTCCTCTGAACCTGTCCGGTCTGTCTGTGCAAGAGCTGCAGGTATTTGTATTTTATGTACAAAAATGTAAGTTCTTTTGATTTCAACAAAGCCAACGACACAGCAACACAAGAGTCTGACTCACTTCCATACAGGACCTGTGCAAAGACCTGCACCACAGGATTGATGTTGTGGATGAGGAGCGGTATGATATCAGTCTCAAAGTGTCGAAAAATGAGAAGGAGGTAAGCTGCTTGAGAACATGCTGTGAGACTAAAAGGCATATGTGGTAATATTTTTCAAGTTTCTGTATTCAGTGTCTTCAGAGCAGAATAAAACAATTAGATTCTGATGAGGACAATAAATACTGCCCTTGTTTGGCTGAATAGTTAGAAATTCCACAATAATATTTCAAAAGATTTTTAAATCCTGAAACAACTAAGTCTGGCCAATTGGAGGCAATTCTATATATTTTTGAAAATAATAATAAAATACAGTAGCTATTTTTTCTATTTAGTCCTATTTTGGTGCTCATTGGAATCTCTATTTAATCCAGAATCTTTTTTTTTTTAAATCTTTTAAGCTTCTGAATGGTCAACTTTATTATTTTTTTTAATTTTTTTTAAAATTTTTTTTAACTCTTAACACAGCTCCCTCTAATAACCAGGAACCATGCTATGAAACTTTAAAGATCGAGCCAAGATTGTAAAATTGTGCGTTTCTAATTTTACAGCGCACTGAAACTAGGGGTGAAAGTTTGTGAAGCTTCAGAGGTCCTCTGAAGACAAAGTGTCTGAGCAGAAAGCCTCTAAAGAATCCCCTCAATTATTCTGAAATAGAAACCAGTTTGTAGTTTTTTATTACGATATCATCAGAAAAATTACGTCAATTAAAAAGTTGGCTGCAAAGAAACAACTAGTCTGTTTGTGATCTAACCTTCTCTTCAGTTCATACTGTGTGATTTTCAACCACAGTGGACACTTTAGGTGAAAAAAATAATAATAGGAAAATCTTTTGGCTTTGAGTTTGAATCGGTGCTGATTCAGCATGACAGGCTCACTTTCAGATGATTTATTGCTCTGGTGTCTTTTCTCCCAGCAATGAGTACGTCCACAGAGCTTGACTCTATTAGCAAAAGCATCAAAGCCAGCGCTTCATTTTCACTCATTCTTGGTCCGATATTTTTGTCAGATGTTTGTGACAAACATGATACTCTTGTTGCAAGAAAACGTACAAACCAGCACCCGATAAATCTTACATCCTGCAGTGTGACATGGGTTATTGTCAAGATTTTATAATATCAAGCTCCCACGGTGTGAGCTTTAAGGATGTAACTCTAAAATTATGAATGTCTGGAGAGAAATTATAGCTGTATTAATACAATGGCTCAAAACCTACCAGACAGTGATGCTTCTGGTTCATTGAAGGATTTCATTCTGATAAATTATGACTATGTAAAAAAAATAAAATCCTGCCCAAAACACTTAAATTCAAGGTCTGATGTGACTTTTTAAACATCCTGACCTTTCATCAACACCATCTTTTATCCATTTAATAGCCATTTAATGCATACATTGATAAACTGCTGTTTTCATCAAATTCATATAAAAATGGTGTGACAACAGCTGAGGATTTGATGATACCTTAGAGTTTCCTTCCACTTGTATGTCTGTAAAATAGCACCAAGGGTAACAGGCCTGTACGCGCAGCAGAGTGATAACTGATCATGTGATCCTTTCGCCAGATTGAGGACTTGAAATTGAAGATTACTGAGATTCAGAGTAAGTTCAAGAAGCCTCACCTGAGGAGAGTGAAGATCTCAGCTGAGGACATGCTGAGCGTTCTGCTGGGGTCCAGACACAAGGAGTCCATCGACTTCAAGGCCAACCTCAAAACAGTCAAGAAGGAGGAGGAGAAGGTAAAACTCCCCACGCCGTTGTACTTCGGTCGAACAATCTGTCTGATTCCGTCTGCTTCTCTGTGACTGGTTGTTTCTCCGACAGAAAGAGGAGGTGACCGACTGGCGTAAAAACGTGGAGGCCATGTCTGGCATGGAGGGCAGGAAGAAGCTGTTTGATGCTTCTGGCAACTAAAAAAACAACAACTTTCTTTTAGCCATTTTCGGACTTTACTTCATTTCCTGTCTTTATTGCATTCATTTGTGAATTCTGAGCCAGAAACCTTTTGAAGTGAACCAGACGTGGTTTGTGAACCTTTTTCCATCTGAACAAACAAACGAATACCATGACATTTTGTGCACATTACAGTAATGTATACAAAAAAGAAACAGTTCAGTACTTTACGAACATTTTTGTCAGTAAGTGCATTAAATATTTGTCAAGGTTTGCTGGAGAATTATCCTGCCCCGCTCAGCAAATAGCAGAGTAAATCCTAAAAAACATGCACACCTAGAAACTTTGAGACCATCGTAAGAGTTTGTCGAAGTGAAAAAAAAAACGGATTACCTGAAAAAACATACAATAAAAACAACTACAGTGTTCTGTTGTGACAATAGATGATTAAAATGTGCTGACTATTAAAGATGGTTCAAAACATTAAAAGAAACGATTGCTGTCTGTTTATGTTTCTTCTGAAATGTTTTATATTCATATTTGCTTTATGGATTCAACTCTCATTAGGATGACATTTTATAATGTTGCTTTGCTTTGTTTTTCTCTGCACTAAAGGTCTTCTACATCTCACCTTCTCCTTAGAAGGGAGTGTCAAAAGAGCATTGCAGACGGACTGTAGCAAAAAATGTTTAAGAACTTACAAACCTCATACATGCTGGATATGAGAAATGAAAACCAAAAATAATAAGGGCAAAGGGTCTCATTCGGTGAGCTACTTAAAGGGGATCTGACTTCTACATCTCTTCCCCTTTTAATCACATCTCATTTCAGAAAAATATGACTGTGAGTATTTAGCACCCACTTCAGAAAGGTAAGAATAAAAAAAAAAAGATCAAGCCTGATTGTCACGTATTCCATAGGTGAGTTTCCAACAACCTAATAAATGCATCTTGCATTTATTACAGACCTGTGTTGTGATTTAGGTTTAACAGCACTTAAACCCTACAACTTGATGTTGATAATTAAAGAAAATGTATTCACGTCATGAAACCTGTGCAAAATCAACACCCAAAATGTCTCTTTCCTTCCCATTAAACTAATGGTACTCTTTCCAAGCGTCCTTAATTAACTTTTCACTTTGATATTTTTGTTTATGCTGCAATCAAGAGAATTGATCAATACAAGAAAAATATAGCAGGACAGTACACGGCAATTGATTTAAAAAACAAAAATCCAAAAAAACAGAAAAATGCAGATTTGTTTCTTACTTATGGTGCAGCTTTAATTCTTAGAAACTAAAACTAAAACTCTCTGCATCTCACAAAGTGCGGTTAATTCTGTTTTGTTAGAAATGCCACGATAACTTTATGAACGTATTTAAGTCCTCTAAGAAACTTAACTGAAGAGCAGAAACATATAAATGTATGTTTAAAAATGAGTCCGAACCATTTAAGGGGCTGACGTTATATTTGCTGCATGATAAATTGACCTAACTGACTCTGAAAGGATAATTTGTCCAAAACACATTTTTCTCACACACATTCACAGCCAAACCATGTGTACTTAGTTATTTATAGAGTTTCAGATATGCCTTCAAAAACAAACAAACAAAGAAAATGGTTGTGAACACCATCAACATGATTAATTTTAAAACCTGAACAGCTATATATGTTTACCTGGTAAAAAAGAAAATGTTGTCAGCAAAAGCCAGCGACTCAAATTGCTTATAGTTTAGCAGTTTAGTTTGAGTGAAAACTACATGTTTTAAAGGATCTTATGAATTCATCTGTATTATAAACTCTACTATGATGCATGCATTTTTTGTTGATGCATTGACTCATCATGAAAGTCAAGATCGATTGCATAAAATAAATTTAGCAAGTTTGGTGACATATGTAACTTGTGTGGGTTAGCTTTACTTAACATTTTATTAAGTTTGACACCCCTAGTCTTACCACCCACGTACTAGGTGGCTTTTATCTGGGCAAGAAGTTCCGTAAAAGTGCTGCAGACATTTCACAAAGCCTCAACTACAAGTGAACTACAAAGACCAGACTACAAAATAGCCTACATTAGTTAGCTAACCCCACATTAATCCCTCCCTCTTGGGCACGTGCCCAGCCCATGTCAGGGTATTGCTGCACATCCTAATATGGGCATAACATTTACCAGCGGCACCGCCTACGCGTGAAATACAGCTTTTCTATTGGTCGACCCTTTACGTCGGTCACGCACGTTCTGAGAGGATGTTGCTGTGGCCTGCAGAGGACTGTCAACGAGCGTAACATCCACATTCAAACCGGATTTTTAAACCCACGCCGGGTAAGACAATTTATTTATTTTTTTCACATAATTATCCGGTTGAGTTCAACATATGCCCCGTAGTCCTGGCTTTGTTCCGTCATTTGGAGCGGCCGTGAACACCTCAACATCCAGTCAGTGACACCCATCAGTTAGCCTAACATCCAGTATATATGCTCATTTGATAAGTAGCTGCATTTTGTCGTTCTGTTTATTGCCTTAGGATGTAGTGAGACTGAATTCAGTGATACTATATGAGTTCAGAAGTAATAAGGATGCGTTCAGTCGCTGATGAGGCCAAGTGCTGTAGATATAACCACCTCCAGCCCTTCTTTTTTAAGACAACCTTTGACCTTTTGCTAGTACTGCTTCCTAGAAACCCCTGGGCTTAGGTAGCCCGCTTCAGACTTGTGTTAAAAACATGCACTGTTTACATTAACCACACCGTGTTTATGTGCATTTATTTTCTTTGCTGCCAGTGCTTTGGATGTCCAAGTACAAACTCTTTCTTCTGAGGCATGGAGAGGGGGCCTGGAACAAGGAGAACCGGTTCTGCAGCTGGGTGGACCAGAAGCTGAGCGCAGATGGGGTGAAGGAGGCCCAGGACTGCGGCCGGCTCCTGAAGGAGCGGGGCTACAGGTTTGACATTGTGTTCACCTCCATACTCAGCCGCTCTATCCAGACGGCATGGCTGGTGCTGGAGGCTATGGGCCAGGAGTGGGTCCCCGTTGTCAAGTCTTGGAGGCTCAACGAGCGCCACTACGGAGCCCTGATTGGACTCAACCGGGCAGAGATGGCTCTGCAGCATGGGGAGGAAAAGGTGAAGCTGTGGAGACGGAGCTTTGACATCACTCCGCCCCCGATTGATGAATCCCACCCGTACTACCTGGAAATCTACAACGACCGTAGGTACACCACTTGTGACGTGCCGAAGGAGAACCTTCCCCGAGCTGAGAGCCTGAAGGAGGTTCTGGAAAGGCTGCTGCCATATTGGAACAGCACCGTGGTCCCAGAGATAAAGGAAGGGAAGACTGTGCTCATTTCTGCCCACGGGAACAGCTGCAGGGCCCTGCTGAAACACCTGGAAGGTATGTAATCTAATCGGCGCTCTTTCAGCTTTGCCTGTGTTCAGAACGAAAGCATTCGGTTGAAATCAGCAGCTGCTCTTCTTCTTTCCAGGCTGCTTTTTCTAGTAATCAGTCACTGAATGAGGAAGGACTTACAGTCTTTCTGTTCCAGAAATGGAAGGTTGAACTTGTGCAAAAAGGCCAGTGAGTTTATGTTACATTTGGCTGTGGCCATGAAATCCATGCTGACCTTTTTATCGCACTCATACATCTTGGGATTTCAAACCCCTAACCCTGACACTGCATTTGCAGCAAAGAATACAAACAGGTCGCCCCATAATTAACTCAAAATGAACCTAAAATCGTTAAACCCGCTGAAATTCAAGCAGTAGAGTAGCAGTATTTTGCAGTACGTTTGCTGTGTTTGAACATTGGATTTTAGCTGCAGTTACTTCAACTTTCTTTCATTTTTCATTATTAATTTAGGGTTAGGGTTTATAATAATAACAAAAGCTATGTCCTCTGTTCTGTGCATGGTTTTTTTTGTTTTTATGAAGTAAAACAAAAACTGATAATCAAGCCCATTTTTGAGGGACTTGAGCCTAACAAGTTACTATAACACCCCCAACTTGTGTAGGAAAAGAGTAATAATACATTTTTACAGCAAGATGGTTGTTTACATTTCTGAACTTTGAAGGAAAAGTTATAAACAATTAATCTTACCTGTTGTAGCTCTAGGAACAACCTCCGTTTGGAGTAATAAATTATATCTGATCAAACTGATGAGCTCAAAACTTGACTGATCAGGGATTGGTGCAGTCCTAAAATAGCTCCAAGCCCCAAGATGTCTGTGAATGCTATTTTAGAAACTTTTGGGTGTTGTCAGTTCCACATTACATTGTTCTTCCAGCAGAAATATTACGATATGCAAGCTTTAAATGTCCCAGGCTGCACCAGAAGTGCTATAGCTAGCTGCTGCCACTGTTAGTGCTTACAAATAACCATAGAACCAAAAAAGGCTGCTAATGTAAAGATTTACACAGTAGAGTTCGCGTAAACCGCTGTGAAATAGTTGCGACAGAGAATGTTGTAAGACTGCAGTGCAAACTTTGCTCTTCGCCCTGTTCGGACTAGCCATTGGCTCGTTTATCCAGTCAGAATTAAACTCTTGTTTCTCCAAAACTTGGTTATTTAAAAAACTAACTACAGGTAAGACGAAGCAGGATAAACCCCTAAATCTACCTTGGTCAGCAGGTAACCTTTAACTTCCTAACCCACCACGTTTTCAACCCCTTACACCAGCTGTTCGACTGTTTGCTGAAAAATACTAATATAAGCTATAACAACTGCTGGTAACGACTATCTGGCAGCGTTAACTGTTAATTTACGCAAATGATGTTAATTTAACTGTAACCAGCAGGTGTGGTGACAGTAAATTTTCAACATTTTGTAGCAGCGATGACCCTAACGTATCCTCTCCGTTCAACAGGTGTGTCAGACGAGGACATAGCCAACGTGACGTTACCCACAGGGATACCCGTGCTGCTCGAGCTGGATGAAAACCTCCGGCCTGTGAAACCCCGGCAGCTGCTGGGAGACCAGGCTAAGATTCAGGCTGCCATTAAAAAGGTGGAGGACCAGGGAAAAGCTAAGACCTCCACTTGAACACGTCGAAGTGATTGTACGACTTGACGCCGCACTGTTCTGGTTGACTTGAATAACTCAGATAATGGTAGGCAGTAACCACAGCAAACTGTGATCCGTTGTGTTTAATTATAGGACTAAATGTTACAGTTATGTCGTGTGGTTGTGGAGCTGACCCGGGTACAGAGATCAGACTGATTTCAGCGCAGTGCTGAGCTGTCTTTGGCCTCGGTTTCATTTAAGTGAATTACTCCTGCTTCCCGCTTTAAATGTTGCCTCTTATGTCCTTATTTATTCACTCGTTAACTTGACCGATTTGGAGTAAAGTTACAAAGCTAAGAAAGGTTTCTTAGCCCTGATTTCTAAAGTGGACTTTTCTGTTACCTTGGTCGTTTTTAGGGATATTTATTTGGTTCTTAAACTCATAACGTCTGCCACTTTGTATACAACTTGTTTTAGGATCTCAGGTTTTTTTATTTAAGCGTTAATAAGTCTTAGCTCGAGCGAACTGAGAGCAGACGTGTGGTTTATAACAGTGCAATAACTCCTGTACAGAATAAACTGAGTTTAAAGCGCGGCGGCTTCCAAACAACTTTGGTTATTCGCTGCACTTTTAGTGGGAAGAGGACTGCTAAAATGGCCTTCCTTGCTAATCAAATGACCCAAAAAATAAAGAACACTTAAAAAAATAACTATCTTCAAGGTGGCTAATGCTAGTACACATTTTATCCTCTAAATAATTACCACACATTGTTTTTTTTTAATGTAAAGCTAATACAATGGGTGAAAATCTTACAAACTGTAAGAGCATTATGCCATCCAGCAGATCTGTGTTCACCGTATGTCGTCTTGAGGTTTGCTTGCAGTCGTGAAGCTTGCGCTGCTTGTGTTTACACTGGTTCGTTTGATCATCAGAGGATTCAGACAAGTCAAGGAGATGCATTCGCAGGTATTTAAAAAGGTAGAAAACACTGATGTCTGTACTTCCATGTCGTATTTCCTTTGCCTGTTTCACCTGTTGGGAGTTTGATGGATGAAATAAAAGAGCTGTCTGAATTTGATTGGTGGTCCAAGATTGAGAATTATTTCTTGGTTGTGCTCAATGTAAGCTTTGTTTTATCAGGTTTGTGATTATTTTACAACAATGACGTGTGACTCAGTGATACACAATCAGCTGTAAATTATTATTTATAATGGATTATTGGAGGCATGTTCATGCCAACACCTAAGGGTAATTTAGGGTCATCAGTCCACCTAAAACACATGTAATTGGAGAATGTACTAACTCCATGCAGAAAGGACTCAGCTGGGAGTTGAACCCAGGACTTCCTTGCTGCGAGGAGACCGGTGGTTAACCATCATGTAGCGCCTGGAGACGACTCAGAAACCACAAAAATCCTGGTTATTTTAGCCTTACCGTGGTTTGGATTGTGTTAACATGGAGAACACTAGGAACAATAAACCACTTGGATACAACCAACCAGTGGTGTCCATTCCTGGTCCTGGAGAGGCCACTATCCTATACGTTTTAGGTGTTTCTCTTCTGTGACCCACCTGGTTTGAATTAATGATTGATTAACAGGCTTTTGAAGAGCTTGAAGACCTGCTGAAGAGCAGGGAAACATCTAAAACATGCAGGATCGCGGTCCTCTAGGACCAGGATTGGGCACCACTGCAATAAACAGACTAACGGGGGGGGGGATTTTTGTTTCTTAATAATGTCTAATTTGGACAAAACGAGTCAAGTTAAGCCACAAAGAAACTCTCTAATCCTACGGAAATGATCTTACATGGATTCAGTGCTCAGTACCATGGTTCTCTTTCCTTTCTGATGCAGCATGAACTCATGCACCTTGGTTGACATCCAGCCTTCTCATTTGACATCCAGATACACCAAAAAAAAACCAAGAACAGCAGGTTAGCAGTCACTCAGACGACTCATTTTATGCGGAAACAAAGTGATGCCAAATTATGTATGGCCACTCTGAGAAATTACATGTGGGTGTTGTTTAGACTGCACAATTGTTTGAGCTTGAATTTAATGTTTCTGGTCATTTTTACCTGTCAGAATAAGCAGGTTTTACTATAGTAAAGCAACTGAAACCCTTTAATTCAAACCAATTTTCTACATTTTGCCTAAAATTCCTTTTACTGAATAAAGCCTGTCCCATGGTGCTTTCCGTACTTTCACTTGTGTGTTACATTTGAGGCCAGGGGTCACTATTCTTAATTCAGGTTTTTAATGTACTTGGAGCTATTTTGCTCAAAGCGCTTTTGGGAGACTCGTCTTTTGAATCCATTGAGCTATTTGGTGAAGACAAAACTTTAGATATTTAATTCTTTACTTCTTAAGTTTAATCAGCCAAGTTTAGTGGAACCAGTCGATGTAAGTACATGAAATTTCTTAGACGGGAGAGTACCTGATCCTACACGACACTGATGAAACAAAGAGATCCTATTTGAATCTGTATAAACCACATTTTACAGTGTGAATATGTCTTTGAACCTGTACGCATGTACAAATCCTTCTGGAAGGACTGAATCCCAGTTTGAGCAGGCGGGGCTGTGTCCTGCACACTTTGTTATAAACCTCCGGCCACTCTTCATCTCCTGATTCCAGCAGGAACACTCACTGTCTGCAGGCCTGGTAAGTCTGATTAACATCAGATTTAATTTAATTTAAAATGTAGTTATTGTCAGAAATTGAGGAATAGTGACCTTTGTCTTCAGAACTCGTTGTTGGACCAGAACAGATATTTACATTTGTGGTGTTCTGCAGAAACTGATGTGAACAAGAAGAACTGCTTCTTTAGGAGGTGAAATATTATGAGAAAAAATTCCTCTAAATCCCCATTTCTACATCTGTCTATTATTTGTCTTAAAGTTGGTCTAAACTTTTAAAAATATGCAAAAAAGTCAGTCATAACTGTGCCACAAACTCAAAATACTGACAAATATTTCTTAAATATGAGGACTAAGATGTTAAAACATATCCTTGTTAAAGAATTTAAAGTCTTTTTAAACAACGTCTGGAAAAAAAGGGAGAAATATTGAATAAAATCTGAAGGTTTATATTAAATATTTGTTCATATTAAGTAGAAAAGTCATGAATACAACATTTAGGGATTTTCTTTTTATTTATCTATCTTAAGTTTGATCTTAAGCATACTTTTTTGAATCTTCAGTTCAAAATCAAGCTCTTTTTGGTTTATTACAACAAAAGCATTGAAACAGCATTTTCACAAAGATCCCCAATCAACCACAGATTTAACTCTGAAGCCAGAGCTTGAAATTGTTGAAGATTCGTCACATTTTCTTTTTTCAAACGTACAAGTTTACAGCAGCGCATCTCTATGATGCACATGTGAAAAAGACAAACAAATGGTAAGTTTTCTGTTCAATGTTTTATAAAATGCTAAATTTTAAATTAAAATTCTTTTCTTTTTTGTTTGGTTTAAAAGCCTTAGCATGCATGTGTGCTCTGTCCAAAACAGGAGTCAGAACTCTGGCTTGCTTTTTGGTTTCTGCTGCTTGTTGACAGAGCAGATGTCTGGCTGTACACACTCTGTTTGCTGAAGAGGACCTGCCAAGTCGGCCTCTTATTCCTTAGATGGTCTTGGAGATAAAAGCTGCAGCCACATTAGGGCTGTCGTGAGTAAAACCACGGGCTTGTCTCGTTGAGGACTGGAACTGCGGATTTGGATTTCCAGGGCGTCCTCACTTGCTTCTCTTGATTACTGAGATCAGATTGTGTGAAAGTGAAAGCAGCTGTCTTCGCAGGAGGAGTAGCAGCTCTTTATGCGCCCTCCATCACCTGGCAGCATGTGTGCTTATATAAAAAAAACAGGATTAACAGATTTGCATTTAATGACATGTTCAGGACATAAAACCTTCTTTGATTTAGCACAATCCCAGCTCATGTCTGCATGAGGCTTATGATAAACAAAAGATGTTTGTTCTGACTTTTGAATGCGCACAAAGCGAATTTTTTACACAGTTTGGGTTTAAAATCAGTAAATATTTAAAGGTCTAACATTCTTTGAAGGAATGCATGTCGCCCAATTCCTTTCATGCAGGAGTCTAGATCATCCTGAGTTGAGAAATGACAGAGTTATAGCCACTTTGGTCAAACCTTGAAAATAACTTTATGCCAAATCTCATGCGATAATGTGAGATGTCACACTCAGATTATGTGTTGTTGTGAATGACTCCCAGCTACTACCATGCCAGATTTTAGGTCAATATCTGGAAAACTGACTGAATTATAGGCGTTTTTGTGTTGGCTAATGTCGGTTAGCTGTGGCAGCCATCTTGAACTGACTCTAAAAGCTAACCAGTTGTAGACGCACATTCAATGATTACATTGTGAAAGTTTTATAAAAATTTGTCCAGGGATTCATAAGATATTCTGCTAACAAACAAACAGGGCTGACTCCAGCCTTTAATGCCAAGGTTTTAAGCAAGAGACTCTTTGAGTATATGTTGTGAACGACTCTCAGATACTACCACACCAAATGTTAGTGCAATATCTGTAAAATTGTCTGAATTATATTCATTTTTGTGTTTTCTAAGGTCAGCTGGCTATGACAGTCACCTTTAATTGGGTTGACTCCAAAAGTTTATCAGTTACAGATGTATATCCAGTGATTAATTTTCGCAAGTTTTAATCAAATTTGTCCTCTAGTTCATGAGATATTTTGCTAACAGACACATGCACGGGCAAAACCGTTATTGTTCACCTTTCATCTTTTGGCAGCAGACAGCATAAAGCAGTAGCAAGTCCGATCTGCCAAACGATAGAACGATACAAGTTAAATTCTTGTAAACAAATGGGTGTTTGTCCCTAAAAAGTCTTGTGATTTGACAGAGAGGGATGGTATACTGGTTTCCACATGAGCAGATTACAGGAGAGGTAAAAGTAAGCAGCTCTGGTGTTAATGGAATAATTTCTCAGCGATTAGAACCAAATAATTTAGCGACAGAATCCACTCTAAACATCCCTCCCTGTCTGGATGGACTAACACTCTAAAATCAGCTTGTGCCGTTTATTTCTCCAACGTGAACAGCTCCATTATGGAAAATGGATTCATCACGATAACAATTGGAAAAAGTTGTTCCAGCGCTGCCCCTTTCCACGGCGGGAGGTATTTCCTAGAGTAAACGTTGGTTTCTTTTTGTGGCTCGCCAAGCTGGGACGCGACAGTGGACAGTCCCTGTGTACTTCCATAAAAGGAGGCCAAGAACGCCATCTGGGATGCAAACAGGACATGCCCTCACAGCCCCACGCAACTCCACTGAGCCCCCGGCTGAAGTGAAAGCTGTACTCCACCAGAATAATGAGTCACACGGTGTTTCTCATTACACTCTCCAATCAGTCGTAGTTGTTTAATTTGCACGCTGGAGTTTTTAAATCTGCAAACAGAAGTTGAGGCGCTTGCCATTTTCTCACTTCGCCAGCTGATTTTTATCAGCTCCAGAACAACACAAAGTGCTTTTCGGCCTTTTCTTGCACACCAGCAATTTAAGGAGTCGCATAAAAGGTCATCGCGACAGCACGCCTTGGCTCGTAAACTGTGTGGAATTTGAATCCCGGCCGTGGACTTTTTCTTATGTGGCCATGTTTGGTCATGAGGGGGAAGGAGCTGCAGCTTCATGACTGATGGCAAACGCCTCGCCAGCAAATGTTTATGTGTTGGCGCGTTTGAGTGCTTTCTCCGTCCCTTGACAAGAAACTCCTCTTGTCGTGGAGGACAGAGTTAGCCGACTACGCTCCATGCTTCTCCGTTTATATTTACAGCTGATGCTATAAGTAGCGAGAGCACAAATTGAATGTTTTAACTCTTAAACAGCCGTTGATTAATGAGTGTAAGTTTATAAAGTCAAGAGTTTCCAGTGCCAATATTCATGTTCATTCATTACAAAGACTGGAAACAAAGGGAGACAGCCATTTGGTACTCTTAAAATATCCCTACGTAGTTTATTGTAACCTTTATCGAGCCTTAAAAGTGGCCGGACTCTACAAAAATGTAAATATGACCAGTTGAATTATGAGTTTGATTGTTCTGAAAGCTACACTTCTTTAAAGTCTTTTAACGTCCTTTCAGTATTTATGATTACATTCCTCTCTGTACTGAGAAAAAAAAAAAAGTTGTGTTTGTGGACTGATCGAAACACAACAACTCTAAAACAGGGACAGATTTATTTAAGTCATAAATGCCTCTGAGAGTCATTTATTTACACATTCTAAGATCACCCCTTTGATCAGTTGTATGTAGGTATATTACTTGGAGCCATAACCATTATAACAAGGTCTAGAAATAAACTAAAGTTTCACCGCCCAGTTATGAGGAAATCTGTTTATTTAGTCAAGAACAACACACAGATCGTTGAGGCACCAGGCTTTCATAAACTCTGTTTATCCTCCGTGTTACTGTCACAGGCAGAAAGAGTTGCAGTAAGGCTTTTGTTCAATAAAAAGCCTCAGGTGCAAATTGGAGCTGCATGGTGTGTGCCTGTTGCTTTGCAGTGAGAAGGTTGTGGGTTTGACTCCCAGCTGGGGCCTTTCAGCAGACAGTCTGCACCTCCTCCTCGTGCATCCTTGGGTTTCTCCTCTGTGCTCCGGATTCCTCCCACAGTCCAAACACATGCACGTTAGGTCAGCTGGTGATTGTAAACCATCCCTCGAGTGTGTGAATGGTTGTTTGGGTCTGTGTGGTCCTGGGATCACCCGCCCAGGGTGTACGCCGCCTCTTGCCCTTTGACCCCTGCATATAGGCTTCAGCTTCTTGTGACCCAGAACTGGATCACGCAGGCGAAGAAACTGAATGGATGCAACAAAATCAAGCCCGAACTAAAATTTTGTAGATGTGAAGTTCAATCTCAAAACAAGTGTTTTATAAAAAAATTAAGGGCTACTGTATATTCAGGCTATCACTTTCAACATCTACAAGAAAACTAAGATCACATTCTGTAATAGACGTCATCATCTCTGAACACTAAGTCACATAAAAATAATAATAATAAAAAAAGAATTCAGATGAAAACTAGAAAAATGGCTTTTTTTTTGCAAAATTGCAGCATGAATGCTGAGTGACTTTGCTGAAGAAGCTGAAACTGAGCTCTTATAGCCAAAATAAACAAAACGCTATCTGAAAGCTAAAAGTAGTAAAGGCTAACTAGAAGCTAAAAGCTAATAGCAAAAGGCTTGCTGGAAGCTAAAAGTGGAAGCTAAAAATATGTATGATAAAAAAAAAGTATAATAAAAAGACAAAAATAGAGAAAAGAGAACAATGTTTTTGGAGCAAGTGTGAGGAGATATAAATGTACTTATTTAGAGAAAATGTATGAAAATAAAGTTAATTATTTTGAAAAGTATAGAAGTTATAAAAACCAAAAGACATAACATGCACCTCCTGAATGAGCTGAACATTTTGCTATATGAATTGCTATATAAGCGCAATGTATGCAGAACTAATTAGATTAAAAGGGAAAAAAAATTATAGAAAAATAAAAAAGCATGAAACAATATTCTGAATGTTGAATCAGCATCCACACTGTTAGGACTGAGACCCCGGTGGACCATCTGCGATCAACAGAAAACAGTCACAACATCTGAGACAGGTTTGATTGCATCTTAAACTCTTCTGTTCACTTCCATGTGTGGCCATGAATGAGTGTGAGCCAGGATAAAACTTTATTTATTTATTTTTTCTGTTACAGTACAACCGCATGATGTACTGTACTGATTGCGTGAGAGAGCTCAGCAGCGACATTTAATCGTCTGGCTCCGGGGCTGCCTTGAGGTTTTCCGGACTGGAGATATGTGGTCCGCTGGAAGTTGCCAAACCGAACGCCCGATCGTTCATTGAAAGCAGTCCTGAAGAGAACAGAGGGGAGCTCTGTTCTTCGTCTTCTCCTGATGCCCGAATGATACATTTTCAGACACTCTGACAAAATGCATCACTAAGCCAGTCTCATTATAAAACCACACAACACACTAATATTAGAGCAAACACAGCTGGAAAAAAGAAGACAGGAGAGAACCGTGCAGTTGATGTCATTTTAGAGCTTTTAGTGACACTTTGGTTGTGTTTACCAGCTTCTTTTGGGACATGTATCACAGCTACATCATTATGACTACTAATTTTCGCACAATATCTGTAAAACTGACTGAATTGCAGCCATTTTTGTGTTCAGTTGGCTGTGGCGGCCATCTTCAACTGGATTGGCTCTAAAGTTGACCAGTTGTAGATCTAATAATGACCTTCTCCAAGTTTCTTTAATGTCCGTCCCGTGGTTTGAGAAATATTTCACGAACAGACAGACAGAATTGACTCCAAATAGTTAATGACAAAATTTTAAACAAGCATCTTGTGTGATTTGTTAGAGCTCAGAGTACGGGTTGGGAATCAGTCTCAGCTACTACCACATCAAATTTCAGCTCAAGATCTGTAAAATTGACTGAGTTAGAGCCATTCATCAACGAGAAAGTCAAACTGCACAGCTGGACGCCTCATACTGTAGGTCAAAGATGATGCCTATTGATTTCATGGTCCTGGGGGCAAAGGTCAAGGTCACAGGTGACCTTATTTTTTACCTCCCCTAAGGAGGTTATGTTTTTGGTCGTTTTTGTTTGTCTTTCTGGTTAGCAAGATTAGATAAAAGCTAAAGAACCGATTTGGATGAAATTTTCAGGAAATCTTGGGATTGTCACAAAAACCAATGGATTGAATTTTAATTTGGATCCTGGTCCGGATCACACAAATTTTTTATTGACGCTGTGGCCTTGGCAGAGGTTCGCGCTCTCTGAGTGCTTCTAGTTAACTTTGTTTTCACTCGGGGGGGGGGATTTCCAGTAGAACTGATGATTGATCGACTCAAAGATCCTGTTCAGATGAATGAATTCAGTCTCTGCACTTGTCATGTGGGACCGGTTTGACTTGATTCCCCCGTAATTTGCCCAGAAGAAGCCAATACTTTATTTTGTCAAGGTGATAAGATTTATGAGGGACTCTGTCACAAATAATAATGCGGCACAAAGTCTGTGTAAATGAAACTGTCAGGATGATAAATGCTGCCCTCTAAGTGGTGCCGTGTTTCTTGCTCTTGGATTATTTCACCATTAGTCTGGGATTAGCTCTGCGTGGCTCACGGGTCCAGCGCTGACAGGACGGCCGCCACAGGTTGGACATCTTCCCATTAGAGCGGCGAGTTTTCACACTTTGGAGAACGCAGGAACGCCGAGGCCCTCCTGGAGTCCAGCCAGTCCAAACAAGCCTGGATCGCCGTGCTTCCATATCTGTGAGCTGTGGGACTGCAGCTCAGGTTTTTTATCTGCGGTTTAGAAACACAAGCGGCCTTTTTTCACTTCCTCACCTTAACCGTTGCCACGCAGGAGCGGCTGTGAGGGAGTGTTGGAGAGCCGGGCGTTAAATGGGAGACAGTGAGAGTGATCGTTTGTGGTCCTGGTGCTTATTAAAGTAAACTGGCACACACTCATGTTTCTGTATGACACACTGCTCACTGTAGGTGGGCTCCTCTGATCTGAAGATACAGAAACCAAAAAAAAAAAGAAGAAGATAGTAGGACATGAATTAGTTTAAATGTAAACATTCACTAAAGTAGTTTACCGTCTGAGATATCATATCAGTGGAAAGGTTTCACTGAGATGAATTTAACCAATTCAGAAATATAGACTCTCATTGTTCTTCTTATGTTTCCGACTGACTGATGAGTTCATGAAGAGCTACAGTTTATATCCATCTCCATCCTGACCAGGACTTCCTGGAAGAAGAGATGTTGTTTCAGTGGAAAAAAGCAACAAGTTCATCCTTACCAGATGTGCTTGGCTTAAATATATATTTATCTGTATAGATATACATATATTGTTGTAGCAGTTGTGAATAATAGGAGTTGTGCTCTCCACCCTGCACAATAAAAAAAAAAAAATTGGTTTCTTTTTTAAATTAAGTAAAAACTTTTAGACAATCTGACCGATTTGAGAAAATCACAACAAGTGATGTGTGTGTTATTCAAAGGACAAAGTGTGTTATTTTTTTGAGAATCAGCAGCTGTTCATAGAGCAGTGATAAATAAATGAAACCCTTCTTTGGTGGAGGCAATTTTTTTCATGCTGCTTTTGGCTCCTGCATGTTTTCACAAAAAGTCGGACTTTCCTAAAAACTATGGCACGCTGCCTTGTTTTCGTAAATGCATTTATACTTTAAGACACTCCAGCTAAAAGTTAAGGTGATGCTATGCTCCTAGAGTCACTGCAGGCTGGTTGGAGCCAATAGATTTGTAATGGGTGTTTGTATTTCTGTTTAAAGTTTGTTAAAATTTTATGTAAATGTTTTGTTTTTTTCAAATTTCTCTTAGTGGGAGAGGAGCTTTAACCGTTTTTAACTCCCCCTGAGTGCTCACAATGCACTTCATTGTTTCTGTGGCCTGGAGTTACTGTCAGACTTCCTAACAGAGTAAATTTAACTTAATTTCCTTGTTTCAGAGCTGGTAATTTAAAAAAAACAAACAAAAAAACAACAACAACTGGCAAATAAATGCTTTTGTTAATAAAGGGTAGGGCTGTTAACACAATGGAGACAATTTTAAAGCCTTTAACATCCTGTTACAGGAACTTTTATCTAAAGTTTTAGTTATTATTGCTTTGCATCAAATAATTTGCTCTAATGTGCGTTAATCAGAAATTAGACAAACATGACTGCACAGGCTGTTTAGGTTTTACAGCCCCTGTGTTTCATGATGCGCTGAATGTTTTAGTTGGTGAGAGATCTGGATTGCAGGTAGGTGGGTTCAGCTCCTGGACTCTTCTATATGAGGCTGTGCTGCTGGAATGGATGCAGGATGTCTTTCTGAAATATGCAAAACCTTTTCTGAAAAAACATCATCTGGATGGGAGCACGGGTTGTTCTAAAACTATATAGACTTTTCTGCATTGATGGTGTCTTTCCAGATGTGTAAGCTGTCCATGCCATAGGCTCTGATGCACCCCCATACCATCAGAGAGGCAGGGTTTTGAGCTGAGCTCTGATAACATGGTCCCACTCTTCTTTAGTATGGAGGATATAGAGTCTGTGGATTAAAAAATAATAATAATAATAATTTTAATTTCTTTGACCTCAGAACTGTTCTCCTCTTTGCCTCAGTCCATTTTAAAAGAGTTTTGGTCCAAAAAAGATGGCAGTGTTTCTGTATGGTGTTCACATCTGGCTTCTTCTTTGTGTGATAGAGCTTTAAGCAGCATCTGTGGTCGGCACAGTGATCTGTGTTTACAGACAGTGATTTGAAGTGTTCCTGAGTCCATGCAGTGATGCCCAGAACAGAATCAGACCTGTTTTTAATGCAATGGCCCCTAAAGGCCTCAACATCAGAGTATGGACTTTTAGCCTCGTGCTGTGACCTCAGAGATTTCCAGATTCTTGAAATCTTTTGATGAATTTATGAACTGTAGATGATGGGATATTTAAAGTCTTCCCAATTTTCTTTTAATGAACATTATTCTGAAACTGTTCAAAAATTTTTAAGTGTAGATTTTTATGGACTTGTAAACCTCTGCCCATCTTTACTTTTAATAGATCCAGCCTCTCTAAAATGCTCCTTTTATACTCAGTCCTCTTACTGAACTCCTGCCAATTAACCTAATTATTTGCAAAATCCTCCTCTAACTGTTCCTTATTTCAGTTACTTACTTTTACAGCCTTCTGCTGCCCCTGACCCCACTGTTTTGAGATGTGTTTCTGCCATAAAATTAAAAATTACCTAATTTGATCCAAAACAATGATATAATTTCTTAGTTTAAACATTTGATGTTTGCTATGTTACATTTTGAATAAAATGTGGGTTTATAAGAATTGCAAATCATTATGTATTGTTTTTATACACAGTTTACACAACGTCCCTACTTTTTTGGGATTTGGGGTTGTACTGAGCAACAATGTGAGTGTTAACCCCTAACCAGTACAGGCCAGAAGGCAGATTGTCTCATCCTTTTCCTGGAAGCTTAATGTTTTAAAGTTGTATCTGTATATACACATTAGATTACACATTACATATTGCATCATCTTTAAAGTGATAGCTCGGATCTTTTAAAGTGCGGTCCTGTGGAATATAATATGTGAATATAATATAAACCTTTACTTTGCTCTCAATTTTGCATTATATGGTTTTAAAAATAGTCTATGGTTATTTGTAGGTAAAAGTAGGAGCAGCAGCAGCTGAATATCATAATATTTCAGCTGGAATAGTAAAGCAATAAGAAAATGATGGTGGTGTAAAGGTTAAAAAATATGACATCCATATGAACGGATAAAAAGTTTTAAGATGGCAGAGATCCACTTTGGTTTTGGTCCAGTCAGACTAGCCATTAACTCCTCGATTTGGTTCGAATTAAACTCTGAGGTTGTCCATAAAGCTATCTACAACAGGTAAGATATCTGTTGATATCTTTTCTGGGGGTGTGACGTCTGTCCAGCCTCCATCGGTCAGCTCAAGGGTGTTACACAAACAAATGTGTTAAAAGTAGAAAGTCTTCATTCTTCTGTTGCAAAAAACTCCCAAAAAGTATCAGGACAGGACAGGAACAACAGCACAGATAACATTAAAAAAACATGCATAAAAACCTCATCTTAGGCTGTAGGAAGATAATGTACGGCCAGTCTGCTCAAAGTGGTTATGGACAGATTTGAGATTGATCATTTGAACCGACTCATAAAATTACTGTCAGAACTGCAAAGAGAAATTTTTGAGAAAAATCAGAAAAAGAGGCGAAGCAAGATGCAATTTCACAGCAGTTGACTTAATTTTAAAGAAAGCACAAGACAAACAAAGTTTAAGATGTTTAAAGGATCAGGGGGGGAAAAGTGAGACAGAGCAGGACAGCTGAAGTCAGAACGAGGAGGAGGAAGAGGAGGAGGAGGAGGGAGGCAGGCTTTACCTTTTCTGGTTAAAGAAGCTGAAAGGACAAACTGGAATTCTTTGGGCTGCAGACAGGCTGAGACGTAAACCAGACTGCTGAAGCTGATGTATGACAAGAGAAGAGACACTGCTGCATGCGGACTAAACTTTAGACGTTGCTGAGGTATTATAACCCAACAGAGTTTGTGTGGTTTTTATGTCTTCTAACATGAAGCTGTGCTGAGTAGAGTGACGAACCAGAGGCTGTGGATGCTTTGGCTTCGTGTCAGAAACAAATCTTACAGAGCATTTTCAACGTCATCCTGCTGAAACAGTTTGCTTCCTGCGCAAAAGATCTGTATTCAACTGTTGTCCTGACTTTGAACGCATGTGAATATTTGTGCATTTCAGTGAGAAAATAAGGACGACCTTTGGGACATCATGGATGACGACTTTGACCGCCGCATGGAGCTGAGGAGGCAGAGGAGAGAGCAGATGCGCCTCGAAGCTGAGAAGTGAGTGAACTCTCTGAAAACATGTAAACATGTTCACAAACCCCTTACATTTAAAAACACACAGGCACAGTTAATGCTTAATGAAAACCCTATAAACACTAAAAAGAACAAAAAGCATTCAACACCATGCCATCTTAAATCATCAGTCTAACTTAACAAAACTAAAATTAATCAGTTGTAGACAGACAGCGACTGATTACTTTCTGAACGTTTCATTGAGTCCTGTCCAGTGGTTCATCAGATATTTTGCTAACAAACAGAGTTGACGCCACCAGTGATTGGTAAAGTTTTTAACACAGATCTCACTTGAAGTATTTGTGAGGGATGACTCACCTACTACCACACCGCATTTTATCAGTTTGTGCCTGTTTTATTTGTGTCTTCTATGGTCAAGTGGCTGTGGCGACCATCTTGAATTGGGCCCAAAGGTTAATCAGTTATAGATGTGCATCCAGTGACTACCTTCTGAAAGATCATTAACGCCATTATCGCCATTTCGCTTCTATTTACCAGCTGACATGAAGTCATTTCACAGCAGTAAACATGTTTGGGACCTAATGTCACACTGACTCTGAGTCTCATGTGTTTTGTGTCACTGCCCACTAAAGCTAGGAAGAACCTATTCTGGTACAGCTCCACGATTATTTAGTCAAAGCACATTTTGTTGGGTTACACCACATGTAAAAAAATATAAAAAATTTTTTTGTATGTATAAAGGTAGCTAATAATTCATCTATTTTTTTTTAGCCAAACACATCAGGGATCAAACATATGAAACAGATGAATGCATTATTGTAATGGATCTGAATAAAACAAATAACTTTTTTTTTTTGCTTTATTATGTAGAAAAGAGCTCAATCTAAAGGCCATTTTCTTCCAGAACTGAAGTCTAACGCTGGTTTATCGGTTGCGCTGTTGGAGACCCAGCGATCTGAGCGCTCACAGGAATTTTCTCACAGTCCTTCGGCCAGTTCCTCCTGCCAACAGACGGCCTGCTGCTCTGAACGCTGCAGACTCTGGAATGTTTTTACTCGTCATGATAGTCTGCGCTGAAACTTCAGGCTTGAGTTGTTTTAGCCGAGTCTTTGCTCCTTCAGTCCCACTCTTTTTGAGCATCATGTCTCCTTTGGCGGCGGCTTGTCAGCAGACCTGTAGTTCTGGGAGAAGACATATCTCATTGGATGTGTTGGGACAGAGGTCTACAACCCGTGGCTCTAGGGCCACACGCAGCTCGTTGTAGCTTTGACCTAAAGAAACATGAAAATTATTCATATTCAAAACCACAACAGACAGAGGCTGGTTTGGCTGTTTTACTGTCCATTTGCTTTTTTAAATGTGTGAATAAAATAAATAATACAAGAAGCAACACATATTGATCAAACCACAGGAGTTTGTTAGCCTTTTATTTATCCAACTACCAGCCATACAGTCGGATCTTTCTTTAAAATCCACCAAAAAAGACAAGATTTCTGAAGACCTATGATGCAAATTGCTGTGCAGGAGAAAAGAAAATGCTGTTTTGGAAACATGACAAATTACAAATCATTGAAATGAGAGGTTCAGCAAATATATTGCAAGTCAGTTTCATAATAATAATTAAAAGTAAAAGCTCATCTTTGATAAAAACAACTAAAGTTGATGCAATTACATATTCAACGTACTTGCATATTTTTATGTTCACTTGAACTTTTTTTTTTAAAAGTAGAATAGTTAAAGTATTAATTTTTCACAAATAGAAAAAGGACAAAGGCCTGCAGACGAGCCAGTGTTTAAATTTAATCGAAAGTGGTTCAAGTGCTGAAATGTTTTTTTCCCTTCTTTAAATGAATATGGTCTGTTCTTTTGTACAAACGTGTAAAAATACCAAGAAATGTCAACAATTTATTATAGGAGTTTAGTTTTATAGTGCGACAGACATTGTTCATACGCAGTATTTATTTACTAATGATTCATGTTATTTTTATTAGCTGAACATGAAGGGCCCCCGTCAGGCTGGAAGTGGCCCGCAGACCACCAGTTGATGATCACTGCCGTACATGTTGCAGCTCTAGATGCTTTTTGTTTTCTAAGCTAGGCATAGAAATGGTCCTTTTGACTGTAAAGGTTGCAGAGCCCCCAGTTGCAGATTTATAAAATTTCAGCCTCGTTCTCAGTTTTTGACTCTGTTTCAAAGACGGACCCCTGTGGCTCCATCCACCTCTTCCTCTCACATCTGCAAATGATTTGTGCTGTAAATTGGGGGGAAGCATATGGAAATAATACCCGTGAGCCGTCACTGGACCGTTTCGAGCTGCCTCCCTGCCTCACAAAGCCTGAAAACGCTTCGAAAGCAGAATCGTGATCAGAAATCTCATTGTTGGGAGGAGGTCAAAGACTGGTGTCAAGAAGGTGTTAGTCTATTTCCGTGGTTCTCAAACTGTTGTACAAGTGCCACTGTTGGTACTCAGGGTGCCTCTAGTGGTACTCAAAAGAAATGGGCTGGAAAGCTGGAAAGTAATGGACAATGTTTAGTTCAAGTCATCACAAATTTGTATTCAGGCTTTTAGGGGTAAAGAATAAGCCAAGACTGCAGTGTCTGTGACATTGTTTTTAGTAATGAATGCACAGAACCATCACATCTTAAACCGCACCCTTCAGCTAAGATTAGGTGGGTTTTTCATATCTCAGTGGTTGTCAAATGACCAAAATGTTTGGGGTAGGGAGTCAACGCCAAGGCCCAGGCGGGCACTTATCAAAGATTTCATTTCTTTTCTTCCTCCCTCAGGGTTAAAATGTAAACACTGTTAAAATTATTATGTTTATTTTGCAATCTTTAGGCTTTGGGGCTGTTGTTCAAATTTGGGGACATATCTGCAGTAGCAGATTTGGTTGTTATCGGGTGTTTTAGTAATTACCACGAGACACCCTCACCCAAGGTTGACCTCACTGAGACTGATCAGACACCAGTGAGTATCTCTCAGCCAATTGGGTTTGTTGAAGGGTTGAGGTTAGAAAAACTAAGCAAATCTGGGTTTTAGCTTCGGGTTTGACGTTTAAGTAGACCGTTCAGTTTAAAGCCTTTCGGTACAAGATTAAAACCAATAGTTCAAGCCTGGTTTTTAATGTTTGTCATAATGGTGATACTTTCTAAAGCGGTACTTGTTCGGAAAAAGTTTGAGAACTGTCTATCATGTGAAAAACAGTGATGGATTTTGATCATTTCACGGATATGCTGTCAGCATAAACCTGGACCACGCGTGTGCTGTTTCAGGCTTGGTTCCCCCAATGACGATGACGAAGAGGAAGCCCGGGAGCGACGGAGACGCGCGAGGGAGGAGAGGAAGAAAATGAAAGACTTAGAGGAGTCCGGCACAACTGATGAGATCAACACGAACAGGTACGGGTAATGTTTAAACTGCAAAGGAGGAAGCAAATCAGCCAGGTTAATCTCTCTTCTGGCTGAGCTGATGTGTATTCAGTAAGGTGAAAATTACTAGTTAACAATTAGGAGAATTTTAAGGAGTTTGTTTCCAGTAACTATGGGGTTTACCTTCCACTTAATCCCACATGGCATCAGATCAGAATCAAGATGTTGGAGGTTTGATAGTGACTCAAACCTTGAGACCTAACCACATCGCGAACACACTGATGTTCTTGCAGCGTGACGGAGGCCAACTCCTCCACGGCTGATGCTGGAGGAGCAGACGATGACCAGGTTCTGCTGGAGCGTCTGGCCAAGAGGGAGGAGCGCAGGCAGAGGAGAATGAAGGAGGCCATGGAGAGACAGAAGGAGCTTGACCCCACGATGAACTCCACCAACGGCGCCCAGGAGCAGGAGCAGGAGCAGGAGCAGGAGCAGGAGCAGGAGCAGGAGCAGCCCTCCATCAGCAGCAGCAAACAGCAGGAAACAGAGGGGGAGGAGGAGAAGGAGGAGAAGGAGGAGAAGGAGGAGAAGGAGGACGAGAAGCCTGCTCAGGAGGAGGTTGTAGATGCCGGCACAAACTCCTGTAGGAAAGAAGATGACAACAAAAAGGAGGATGAGAAGGTGAATGTGTTGGGTTTTTATTTTGTCTTCGGTTGATCCAAACTGCTGCTGCCAGAGTTCTGATAAAGGAGAGTTTATTTTTCTCCAATTTTAGTTTCTCTCCGTTGACAGACATCCGTTGACAGGATCAGACATCACAGAATATCAGATAATAATGGAACAGTTTAAACGCTGCTTATAAAGTCGATGTAACTGCTGATAGTTATTGAATTGGCTTGTAGATAGTAGCTACGGTGGCGTATATAATAAGTATGATGTACAGATTTAATCATGCTACAGTTTGGTACAAATTTTAACTTGTCTGAAAATGTACTTTTTATTCTTATGTATAGATTAGACGATCGATCACTGCAATTAGACTTTGGGTCTAGTTTAGATCATCATTAGTTATACTAAATATATTTTCCTTACGTAACATCTAGCTCCTTTACATGATTGTTGTATGAAATTAACATTAATTATGATATATATATGACCTTATTGAAAAGAGATTAAACATAATTTGTGACAAAGATCCAGTTGGACTTGCTGTTAATTAAGACTATAGTGCTTAAAACTGCACTACAGAAAGTTTCTAATCAGCTTTTTAACACTAGGGGTGCGTTTAGATTGTATGTATACAGTACTGATTTTTTTTCAGGTGATGAGTCTGTCTGTCTTTATTAGGTTGTTAAACAGTTGTTTTGTTGGCTGTGAGCAGTTGCCCATTTTGGACGCCATCTTAGCTTCTCCACGATGACACAAATGTAAACAAATGGGCGGGACAGGCAGGCGTACACACTCTGGTTGTTTTATATAACTCCATGACTTCGACAAATCCTGTGTATGTCTGTCTGTCTGTTTGCTGTCCTCCAAAACCCCAGCCAGCCAAGGCAGATCCTCCTGAGTCTGGTTCTGGTTCTGGTTCTGCTGGAGGTTTCTTCCTCTTAAAAGGGAGGCATTCCTTCCCACGGTCACCAGCATGCTGCTCAGGATGGGGATTGACGCAGTCTGCTGGTTTCCTTAGATAGATAACTTACACTGTGTGACATTTCTTAATGTACTGTTGACATAATGGATTGTATTGTATGAGGAGTAAATTGACTGTAATTGGATTTAAATCTGGAGCTGTTTCGGACTGAATTGGACTGCTTTTTTTGTTTATAAGTAAACTCAATTAAACTGTGCACAAACCATTTTACTCTCGACAGGAAGCCGAAGAACCTACAACAGTGGTCATGATAAATGAGGTATCCTCGCTTCACTTTGCACAAATGACAGTTTTTGAAAAGTGTCAATAAAAATCCAAATGAAGTATTTATAACTTCTTTTGCCAGGAGGCTGAGGAGAAGAATCCAACAACAGCAGAGGCCGAGAAACCTTCAGAACAGAAAGATGCTGAAGAGGAGGCTGTTCCCGATGAAGACAACGAGGAAGAAGAAAGAAAGAGGAGAGAGGAGGAGGAAAGACAGCAGAGAGAAACAGAGGAAAAGCTGAGGCTAGAGGAGGAAGAGAAGCAAAACAGAGAAATGGAGGAAAAGCTGGAGAGGGAGGAAGAAGAAAGGCGGCTAAAAGAGGAGGAGGAGAGGAAGAGGAGAGAGGAAGAAGAACAGAGAGAAGCGGAAGAGAGTCTGAAGAGAGAGGAAGAGGAAAGACAAAGAAAAGAGGTGGAGGAAAAGACGAGGAAAGAAGAAGAGGAAAGGCAAAAAAGGGAGATGGAGGAAAGGCAGAGGAGGGAGGAGGAAGAGAAACAGAGAAGGGAAATGGAGGAGAAGCTGAAACGGGAGGAGGAGGAGAAACGGAAACGGGAGCTGGAGGACAAGAGGAAGAAAGAAGAGGAGAAACGGAAGAGGGAACTGGAAGAGAGGAAGAAAAAGGAGGAGGATGAGAAGCTGAGGAAGAAGGAGCAGGAGGAGAAGAAGAAAAAAGAAGAGGAGGAGAGGCGGAAAAGGGAGGCGGAGGAGAAGAAGAAAGAAGAGGAGAGGCGGAAAAGAGAGGTGGAGGAGAGGAGGAAACAAGAGGAGGAGGAGAAGCGCAAAAAGAAAGAAGCTGAAGAGAAGAAGAAGAGAGAGGAGGTACTGATGAGATTACTTGTTTCCTCCCGAACAGTTAGCTCAAAAACCCACACTAAGGGCCAGCTGCAGAAACAATAAAGATCAACAAATTCTCTTCTCTCAGTTCAATCATTTAGGAGCAACAAAACTCACAAAGGATTTTATTTTATCAGAGAACAAATGACAGAGCATCAATGAAGTTGAGATGTTGCACAAAATTTGACTCCCAGAATTATTATTTTCTTAAGAAAATACTTTTGTTAAATCACAAACTTCACTTTCCCTCAATGGCAGAAAAGTAGACAATAAACTACAACCTAGTTTTAATCGAAGCAGGTCATTGAACACAACATCAGAGAGTAGGTGGAGCTGTGAGACGAGACTTTAGGGACGTTTGATCGCTGTTGACCCAAACCAAAGTGGGATTTATCCTCAGCTTCGACCTGCTTTCATTCTTTGCCTTTAACCCTGATTGTGTTTGAAGACCTTCTTCTGTTTTTAATTTGTTTTTTTTATTTTTTATTATTTCTTCATGTCTGATCTGTCTTCACTCTGTTCAAAAGGAGGAGAAACCGCAGAGATTTGGCTTTAAGGAGAAGGTAAAACCAAACTAACTGTAAGTCACTAATGTGCTTTTTTTCCTCCTGTAGGAAGTAAAATGTTTGTTTGTTTTTTTCCCAGACCGAACCAGCCAAACAGAACGGAGCTTTCATTCAGAATAAATTCAAGAAAACAGAGAAAATATCAAGGTAATTTTGACAAGCTTTAAAATTCAAGACAATTGCTCCTTCCAAACATTTTTTGTTTTTGTTTTTTTCTGTTTTTGCTTGTCATTGTGTGAGAGACAAAGAAATGTAAATGTATTCTTATTTTTATTCAGTTTGAAGTGATGTAGTTTAGTTTTATAAAATCAGAATCAATTCAAAGATTTACAATATTTGTATCAAACTGAGAGGACAACTGGCCAAAGTCCCAACATTTAGTAAAATCATAGTTAGAGGCTTAGCATTCCCTAAAATATGAATATTTTTTGCCAGAGTTTAAGACTGAGAGCTATATCTGATTTGATCAAATCTTGAAAATAATGTTATAAGTGCAACCTCATGTGATACCCCAAGATCTCTTGCTCTCGGTATGTGTAATGAATGACTCTCAGCTACTACCACACCAAATTTTAACTCAATATCTGTCACACTGACTGAGTTCTAGCTATTTTTGTGTTGCTGATGTCAATAAGCTGTGACGGCCATCTTGAATTGGGTTGGCTCCAAAAGATAACCAGTTGTAGATGTACATCCATTGATTCCCTTATGCAAGTTTCATGAAAATCCATTCATTGATTCATGAGATATTTTGCTAACAGACAAACAGGGTTGACTCCAACAGTTAATGCTAAGGTTTTAAACAAAGATCGCACACAAAGAGAAGCACTTCAAGTATGTTTTGTGAATGACTCTCAGCTACCACCACACCAAATTATAACTCAGTATGTGCAAAACAGACTGAACTGCCATTTTTGTGCCTTCTAATACCATTAGATTGTGACGGCCATCTTGATTTGAGTTGGCTCCAAAGGTTAATCATTTATAGACGTACCTCCAAAGATTACCCTCTGCAAGTTTCATTAAAACCCACTCATTGTTTCATGAGATATTTTGCTAACAGACAAACAGGGGCAGCAGGTGACACAGATGCTGGCACATTTTAAAATACATAAAGGACTTGTATGTTTGTGACCAGGGACGTCGTTCCCACCGCCAAGGGGGATGATGTGGAGCGACGGGAGGCTGACCGCAAGCTGCAGGAGCTGAAGCAGCGGCGAAACAACACGGAGAGCGAGGAGTTCGAGAAGATGAAGCAGAAGCAGCAGGATGCCGAGATGGAGCTGGAGGAGCTGAAGAGGAAGAGGGAGGAGAGGAGAAAGATCCTGGAGGAGGAGGAGAGGCAGAGGAAGAAGGCGCAGGAGGAGAAGAAAGCCAAGGAGCAGGTAACCGCTTGCTCCATCTTCGGGAAGTCATTTCCACCTATGAAACATTGAAACAAATTGTTGTTTTTTTCCTAACAGGAGGAGAGGAAGAGGATGAAGGAGGAGATCGAGAAAAGGAGGGCGGAGGCTGCGGAGAAGAAGAAGCAGAAGGAGGAGGAGGAGTCCACCAAACCTGCTTTTACAATCAGCCCTAAAGGCTCCTCTAAGGTGACAAAACACAGCAAAGGTTAACTTTTCATTCCACAACCGAACTCCTGCTTGATAACGAAAGAACAGATTTATAATTGAACGTCTGCGGCGCATCGAACTTTGGAGTCAACCAGCACAAAAATGTCTACAACTCAGTCAGATTTACCAGCACTGAGCCAATGACTGACGGGACGGTAGTAGCTGAGAGTCATCCTCCCAGCACAGACCTCACAGTATCCACATCAGATTTGACATGACGTTATTTTAGGGTTTGACCGAAACAGTTAGAACGCTTCTCGTCACAAGATGAGCTCTGGCATGAAAAACAAACAAACAACAAAAAGCATTCTCCTCAAAGTGGTTTGATATCAGCGCTGGGGCCAAAAATAAGTGAAAAAGCAGTTGTCATAAAGCCTTGAAAACAACGGCTCAAGACAAACTGAAGGGGTACGTTTAAGTCTTGCACCATGGAAGCAAATGTCTAAAAACTCACGTTGCACGTATTCGGCTCATTACTGGTCTCGATGACCACTGAAGTGCTTTTGTCTGTCGACCACAGCTTCTGCTAACTTTGAACTAATGTTGTCTCGCGCAGATTGGAGAAAAGGCGGAATTTCTGAGCAAATCGGCCCAGAAAAGGTGGGTCAAACAGTGTTTTAAAAAGGAAATAAATGAACTGTAGCATCACTAATCTCCAGATTGTTGGGTTGTTGTTTTTTTCCCCCCTCCATGCAGCTCTGCAGCTAGAGTGTCACACACTCCGATTGTGGCCAAGGTTGGCAACAGATTAGAACAGTACACCTCTGCCATCCAGGTGAGAATCAATATTATGTGATATATTATTAGACAACTGATGCTGCAGCTGGTTCCAAGCTAAGACAACTATTTCAGGGCCTCTCTGACTTTCCAAAGCAGCCGCGAGACAAATCAGACAAACTGTTGAAAACACATAAAATAATCTGAATCCATGTTTTTCCTTCCACAGGGAAACAAAGAAGTAAAATCCCCCAAATCTCCCCTGGCAGATATTCCTACAGGAGGGACGCGCAGCATCAAGAGCATGTGGGAGAGAGGCAACGTCGGCGGCTCCCCTGAAAGTCCAGCTCCTGCAAACAAGGTGGGCGAGGATCAAAAAGAAGGCGGGAGGTGAGACAGACGTTGTGGCAGCTGGACGGGCAATTCAAAGTGAGTCTCCCCTCCCAGGACGTGGTCGGCGTCAGGGGAAGTGTGGCGGGACGCGTGAACAGTTGGATGGGGAAACCTGCGGCAGCGGAGAAGCCAGCGGCACCACCTCCTGCAGCAGCAGCAGCAGAAACATCACCACCTCCAGCTGCCAAACCAGCAGTAAGAGCTGATCGGGCCTTTCCTTGATTACACTTCTACACAGGTCCTGTAAATAAAACACAAGTGTTGCTTTTAAAATGTTGATCTGTCCCTTTGCCAAGCTTTTTGTTGACGGCAGCCTTTAGGTTAGAGCTCCTGGACTCACAGATGCTGCTGGGTGGAGTCTAGTGACACCATGTGGACGGTTTATGTAACTACATGATCCATCATAGCTCAAAAACCCCTGGATTCTTAAGGCAATCTATTTTATTTTTCTATTTAAACCTAAACATGTGAGAAGACATTGCAGGGAACTTTTTTCCCACAGTTGCAGATGACAGCAAGCCTTGCTGCAACAGTTCCACCCAAAAAAGAACCAATAAAAACTAGAGGAACTTTGCCGAACTTTACTGAAGAAGCTGAAATTTAATTGTTAAAGCTAAAAGAAGCAAATTGCTAGCCACAAGCCAAAAGTAGCAGAACCTGAGCAAAAAGTTAAAAGTACCTAAATGGTAGCTAGAGGCTAAAAAGGGTCAAAGTGCTAACTAGAAGCTAAAAAGCCCAAAAGCTAAAAGTCAGAAAAATCTAATTTCAAGCTAAAAAAATGCAAAATGCTAGCTAAAAGCTTAAAGTATCAAAATGCTACGTAGATGCTAATAGAAGCAAAGGGTGAGAGCTAAAAGCTAGACGTAGCAGAATCGTAACTAAAAGATCCAGAAAGCACCAATAAATAAATGAAGCCACATGTAACTGTGTGCTCGTTGAACACTGTGTCCTTTTGTTGAAGCAGGACAGCAGCTGCTGATCCTAGCGGGTCCTCTGGAGACATCGTAGCATATCCACTTACAGCAGCATTTCTGAGTGGCAGGTCAAATTGTTCTAAAGAAAATTTTATGGGCAAAATATCTTGGGAGTCAAACATCTCATCCAGGCTCTGAACTTGTCGCGTCACCTGGCTGTTACTCCAACAACAACGAGCCAAGACGACGGCACGGTTGTGGTTGTCTCAGTACTCCTAGACTGTAATTCTGTATTTGTTTGTGTTAGTGCCTGTGTGTGTGTTGGGGGGAGTGTGTGTGATGGTGTGTCTGTGTGTGTGTCTATCTGTTAGTAAAATAGTTTATGAGCCACAGCCGTTTTGATAAAACTCTCAGGAAGTAATCACTGGATTAACAACTGTTTACCATTTGGAGTCGACCCCATTCAAGATGGCTGCCACAGCTAATCAATCTCAGCAAAAAAAATACTGAGCTAAATTATGAGTGTTAGTAGCTGATAGTCAACTCCCTGATATCCTTTAGGTGATCAAACAGGAATGCAAAGCCCTTTTTTAAATGAGTTTGGACATGCATATCTTTTGGCATCCATAAGGGGGTGCTGCAGCACACTTCGCACCCCAACTTCCCATGTCTTTGTGTGCTGTGTTCCTTTATTTCATCTGAGCTCGTTTCAGATGAGCATGCTATCATGTTTCCTGAACACTAATACAAAAAATGCACAAAAATTCCTTTTTATTATTATTTTTTTTACAGAAGAACAGTGTCTGCAGTATGATGAAAATTAACGCTTCAACCAGACACATTTTTTTTCTTCTTTAAAGTAACTAATTGGTTCTGTTACCTGATAGGAGGTGAAGCCAGCTGATGTCGGGATCAAGCGTGGGATGTGGGAAACCAAGAGGAGCGCCACACCGTCCAAGGTAACACACACACACACTTTATAAAAGATGCCAGCAGTTGTTTCATTCAGTCTATCTAACAATCAAGTAGAAAAAGGTAATTTGCAGATTTGTTTTACCCATGTGCACGTCCCATCAGGCATCAGGTCATTGATCTGTGACATTCAGAAGAGACTTTATTTGCTCTAAGTATGCAAATAACTGCAGCTGCTTCAGCGTTATTAATGTATTTTATCTTTATACCTTTCTTAATGAGGAGCTCATACGCGTTGATGGGGTCAATAAAAAGGTGACAGGAACTTATTGTTCTGCAGATCCTGGAGTTTAAGAAAGTGAAACATAAGGATCATAACTCAGTCGTTTCCATTCGGTTCCCCTCTCGACAACATACCTAAAGAATGTGTTGTTTTATTTCAAACGTCTGACTGTAGTTCTTAAAATGAAATACATTTATTGATTTTGACTGTGTGGAATGAAGGAGGTGGCTTCAATAAATGTGAGTTTTAACCTTTTTTTTGTGGACCAACACACTTCCAGAATGATTCAATGAATTTAAATTTTCTTTAAAGTTTAACACATGCAAAACGGCTTTGTATTATAAGACTTTGCTTCATACGAGAGTTTCTAACAGAGCATAAATCTCATCCACCATCTTGGTAAGCATTTTAGAGTAACACGTATTTATTTCTCATGGCATGCAGTTAGACCTGTTTTTAACCAAGCAGGTGCACATCATCAATATATAAAACAATATATACAAACAAAACTATTTTTTTAGTAGTCTTATCTTCTTTTAACCTTCTTTTTTCTTTTTGTTTCCCTCGTTTTCAGGTGCCAGTTGGAGGGAAAGGCAAGTTTACTTAGTGAGTCACAAACGGTGAGTAACCACAACGCTTCCCGAACTTTTCAGCTTCCGATCCACAAAATATTAGTGGCAGAAACTTGTGAGCCCCGACTTTCTTTAGTTAAAGTATGCCAAAATGACAATCCGGCCTATTAAAGAAAGACTTAATGAGCACAACCAACATTATATTATTTTCACTGACTTATGAATGAGTGAATTAGGTTAATCTGATTACATATTCAGTTAAAAATGGTAACTCTGTTGACAATACACAACAAGAAAACTAAAAAGGGATCCTTTATTATGAAACAAAACTGTCTGGGTTTAAACGATGAGCTGCTTCTTTATTTCCTGCTGGATACTTTGCGCTCATAAAAAGAATTGGCCTTGCTCAGTGTCCAGGTTTACTCACACTCCTAAAGAACCAGAAACCAGAGGTCACCTTGATCAGTCTTGGAGACGTGCGTTTGCTCTTTATCTGATGGGTAAGAGGAGCAGCCTTTGACTGATTTATATCCCACACGGAGTCTCATAACCGCTCCAACGCACCTACAGTACATTGTACCAGAGTAGCTGCTCGCTGTAATTCAAGTCTGCTGCTGGGGTTTTTTTTGTTTTGTTTTTTGGGCTCCGTCCCAGCTCTGTGGCACCAAGGTCCTATTTTTAAAAACCTTCACCGTGACCTTGTTTCCCAGTACAAAGAGCGCTCCAGGCTCCTGGGATGGCTGTCGTGTTTTTGAGTCACACTGTTCGCGGGGTGCCACCTGGGTTGTCCAACGTTATGCAGAGCGCCTGCGAGCTGTCGGGCATACCAGAGCGCAGCGGCTTGATTTTCACATTAAAACTGAGCGCTGGGGGGGATTACTGACTGTCTGAGGAACGTCACCGGGCTTATTCTCTCATTAATGGCTAAGACCTGAACTGTGCATCCAAAACCCACTTTGGATGAGACTAAACTAAAACAAAATCATTTCAAAAGTAACTCGGATTTGACTGATTTTTGACTCTCGGTGTCCGAGCAGGAGCGTGCTGAGGGTCAGATTTAGGCCTGAATAGTGAAGCTTGTTTGTAGCCTCACAGCTTCTTTATTAGTCACGGACAGCTGAGCAATGGAGTAAAGGGCAGAAGCCCAAGTTATAATTATAAAGACCCTCGTTCCATCTTTGACTGCAGTGGACGTGTCCAAAACTGTTAGCTCCAAGCTTTACACAAACATAAATGATAATAAATGAAAACATTCGTAAAGAAGTACGGCTGTAAATGTTGTCATCAGCAGCTCTAAGACTAATATCACTTCACACCTAAAGAACTCTGATAATCTATGCAGCAGTGTTAAAGAAGTAGTTCAAACCTGCTGACATGGGGTTCCATTAATATCTTACATGTTGTAGATGGCTCTTTAACTAGTCTCATTTTGGAGGAACAGTGTTTGATTCTGACTGGGCTGAATGTAAAAAAAAAGTGATTGTGAAGGCTTTATTTAAAAACCTTTACATCGCCATCAGTTTCACATGGCGCAATCACTCCATCAGATGTGCACCTAGACTGCTCCGGAAGTGCTACAGATAGCTGCTGCTGTTTGTGCTTGGAGATGTTTCAAGATGGAAAAGCTCCACTTTGACCTAAAGGTCGTGTCTAACTAGGCTGCGACTCGTCGATGAAACAGAATCTCCGAAATGTCTCGAAACACTCGCAGGGTTCTCAGTTTTCCTGTGTCGCCTGGCGACACCCGCACAGGAGCTCTTCTATGACAGGAAACATCCGAGGCCACACACACCGTGAATATCCAGATCTGAAATAAATTTTGTGCACCACCCCAGGATTTTCTGTGGTCCCCACATGGCCACCAATTTTTGTTGGCACCGCTGCTAAATACCACGCTGATAAATGATAACTAAATTGAAAAGAAATGGTCCAAATGTGCCTAGCTTCATTTTTTAAGCGTTGTCCGGTAGGTTAAATCATAAATGTGTGGGCGGCTGCCAAGGTGGGTAGAGTGTGAGCTATGAAATAATGTGCACGGCCTAAACTACGGTAAACAAACCATGATTTTCCAAGGTCATGTGGCTTGCTGGTTGCTTTGTCGCAAACACTCAGAATTTGGTGAGACTCCAATGGAAATTAATCTATTTTCTCACAACTTTGAGGCACCAGCCAGTCTCTAACAGACAGTGAGATACTTCAGTTTTTATACTCCCTGTTAGCGTCTTAACCCGTTGTTCCTTCAAACTGTTTACAACAGGTAAGATTGTTCCCAACCTTTCCACAGAAGCCCATTTCAAATAATCTGAGCTATCCGTTTAACATAACATGTACAGATGCTGTGACTGACAGATTTTTGGCGTCTTTTCTGTCCACAGGTGGGAGAAGTTAACCAGTGACACCGTCAAGCCTCACCTGACTAAAAGACTTCTCTGCTATCAAACGTGCAGCTTTGCCCTTTTCCCCACTTCTGTGTTTCACTGTAGTTCACTCCACAATGAGGGCTGAGTCATGAGACACTGTAGTCACTATCAGAGCTTAGTCATCTTTGAATGGTTTCCCTCAGAGTATGAAAGATTTTTACTTGGCTTCAGCGATCTGCGCTCAGGCCGAGAACAGCTGACCCTGCCAGTGTTTAACGCACGTCAGTACACATCAGTAATCGGTTCGTTTAAATGTTATCCCAGAACTGTTGTGTTGCCATTAAGTTCCACCTGATTTCACCCCTGTCACCCCTGTTCACTCAGTCAGATCATACAGTGAATGTGCTCTCGTTTTCTGCTGCAATGCTGTGAGAGAAACAAGTATCTACAGCTGAAATGCCCGCTCTCGATTGATGCGACAAATACATGCAGTCACACGAGGAAACCTTTATGTTTTCTAGTTTTTATTTAGAACAGATAATAGGCTTTGTGTGTCCACTGATGAGGTTATCCCTAATTGTACTTTTCTTTTTAGCTACTTGTTTGTTATAAAAATTTAACATGTTTGAGGATTTTACGGCAAAACAACAAAAAAAAAAAAAGCAGTGTTTTGTAGAAAAAGTAGTTGCGTAGCATGATTTTATAGAAGTTGAAACAGCTTCAGCACATCATTAGAGCCTGATTGGATGTTTTACCTAATTGTGCATCAAAGCACACCTTTCAGCTTCAGTTTGACTCACGGCTTTTTGTAGACAGCATTGTTCATCTGCATGTCCAAGCTTGTATATAATTTTTAACCATTTCCTGCTTAGGTGCTGTATAAACTAATTAGAAACCCTTCAATCAGAAGAGCAAAAGGTTTGCCAAGTCAGACTGCCTTTGGTTGGATTTTAGCCTTTATGTGCCACTGATCATTGCATGGGATGTGATCAGCTAAATTACAGCCAATACATTCTTTACGACCAGTTTTAGATCAGTTTTCGGGCCGACATTCAGCTCGTCAGAGACAGGACGCATCTTCAGGCTCCACTCCCAAGCAAACGTGTTGGGTGGGTTGAAATGCAGGTTGTACACATTCATGTCCATCACAAGATGTTTTCTTTATTAACCTAAATGAACCTCTTTTGATCAATCGCAGTCATAGCAATCATCATTTTAGTTTGTCACCTTGGTTCATGTGCAAACACAAGCAGCACCAATCATATTTACCTCTGATGCTCGGCATGTAAAGAGGAAAAGCTAAATTGGAAAGCATTATATCTGCTTAACATCACCTTTTGCATTGACATCAAGAATGCTGAATTGTTATATGTATTAAAAAAAGAAGCAGACAGCAGCATCATATATCGATCATTGTTGTCTTAACCAAAGGTCATCTGAACCAGGCTGATTAATACCTGGAAACATGATAGATAAATGAGTCATTACTGGTTATATCTAAAGTTTATGGATATATACATTAGTAACAATGTTTACTATTTCCCTTTGAAAGGGTCTTTCTTTTTATTATGATATCCAAAACTCTGTAAACCAGGACCAGAAGAAGGTATCGGTGTCACTGTCTGTGCAGCCGAACAACCAAACTGCAACATTTCTGACTTTATTGCTGTCTTGGCTTGTGCCAGTTAACCCTAATATATATATATTATTTTGTAAAATAAACACCAACATGCCCTATGATCTGATGTGTATCTACTGCGACAGCTACTTATAAATGAAAAGCTGATTCAAAGGCAGGTAGATGTCATGTCAACGATCAGCACCAGCATCCAACATGGACCCTGTTGTCTTGAAGGCTGTAATTAAGATTGAAAACAAAAACAAGAAAAACAAGTTGCTAAAATGTTCTGTGTGTCTATAAGTATGGTTGTGGTGGAAAGCTTTGTTTGAGCTGTTTGACATTATTGGCTTTAGCAATAAAAACTATGGAGAAAAAACAGTTTTTTTTTGTTGTTTCTTTTATTTTTCTTTACTACTGAAAGGAAACGTCAGTCCTCCTAACCAGTTGTGAAATTATGGCTGACAAGAACCAACATAGAGATATGATATTTTAGTGGAAGAAGACGTACCAGCAGAATGTGTAACCGTGTTTGTGTGAAGCAGTGTCCTAACAATAGCCCGATCGGCTGCAGGGAGCTGCCGTCACATGAGACTGAAAGGTTGGACATTTGTCTCCTTGATGCTCAGAGAGCTGAAGTCTGGGACTTGTCTCTGAGCTCCTGGGTCACAGGTAAGAATGGTCTTATATCGCAAGTTAGAAAAATAATAAATAAAACACTGTTCGGCTCAAGTATAAGCTTAACAACATAACAAAATGTTTAGGTTTTTGTACTCTTTTAAAAGCTTTCATCAAAGATTTCTGAGCTATAAACTTTTCTGTCTGTTCAAATATAACACTTTCTGTATGTTGAGGTGTTCTGCTGCTTTTTTCTTTAAATTAAGTGAAAAAAAAAATGCTTTGACACAAAAGTTGTAATAAATCAAGCACGTTTTTGTTGGAGTACTGGAGATATTTAAACAGGAAAGTAAGTTCGCACCATAAAAAAAGGCATCTTCACTGTGAATTTGATGGTTTCCTGTAAAGAATATTGTAATATTTTTTAACATTGTCACATTATTTTCTACGATGAAATTCTGCCGGTAATTTACTGTGATTTGAAACTTTTTAATAACATTCTGTATAGTGTTATACATTTGCACTCATTTTGGGGGCGACAGGGATCAGGTTTACACAATGTCTGTAGTTTCAACGTGAATAAATTATTTTTAGTTTGTTTTCTTGATAATTTACAGTAAAAAGCAACAGCTCCAGTTCTTCACTGTGAAATTTATGATTACCAAAACTGTAATAAATTCTTATTTTTCACTCTTTTTTTTTTTCATGGTGAACTTCTGGCAACTGCAGCTGCTGGTAATTTACTGTATGTTTTAGTTTGTTTTATTTTCAACATACTTCTCTTACCCAGAGAAAATAATCATTTGTTTCCTTCCCTTAATAATTGCCAGTTGTTGACTTGCACTTTAGAGTGTGTGTGGCCCCAAAACATTCTGTTACAGCATGAACTTAAATCTTTATTTTCATTGTCAATTTGACTCTCTGTTTGGATTTCTTTGAATAACTTTAGCTCCTAAAACATATAAAATCTGACACTGTGCACATTGCTCAGTCATTATATTGTTAGAATTAAAGCTTTGAGTATTTCTTTTAATACCATCCCGTGACCAGAGTTTGATATCTGAACCATCTGGTTCGGTTGTGTGTGAACTGTTGCCATCTCTGTTGTGCTGTTTGATGATGATGAGTGTAAATATAGTCTGATGGGAGTCCATTCCACAGAGATCAGCCTGAACAAAATGTCTGACACAGAAGAAGTCACGGGCGAGGAGGTGGAGTATGTCATCAGTTTGACTTTTGTTTTCCTCATGTTCAAACCAGCCGTCCAATAATGTACAACGTACAGAAACAGAGTTGTGTTTTGATGAAGACGTTTTTTTTCTTCTTTGTGTTCCTCTAAAGGGAGGGAGAAGGTAAGAAAATCACACGTTTTCAGATTCTGCTATAAATCTAACCCGCTTTAACAGCCGTGTGAGAGGAGGCAACAACGAGGAAAGTTCAAATTTAAAACACAGACCACTTGGTTCAGGAAAGAGATGTGATTTTTGTGTTTGAGAACGACACAGAAAAGCAGAATTTGCTTGCATGCGCTCATCTCACTAAAGCTGTTAATGCTGATTTGCTTGTGTGTGTAAACCATCCCAATCCCAAGTTCCTCTTTTTGGAAAGGAGTTAATTCTCTCTAAGGCAGTGAATCACATCCAAACTGTGATATTTTATCCACCATTTGTTGCAGTTTGCATGACGTTTTTATCCAGGAAATATGGAAATATGGACCGCCACCTGTCATGGTTTTGATGTTTTGTTTGGTTTTCTAGTTTTTGTTCTGCTTTGTTTCTTAAATTGTGTTCATGTCTTGTCACTTTCACCTCCCCCAGTAACTTGCCACGCCTCATTCTTCCATACCATGCTGTTCTGTTACATTCCAGTCTTTCATGCCACACCCACATTACCATAACAACTCAATCACTGCCATTATTCTCACCTGTTTGCAATCACTCACCTGTANTCCATTTTCCTCCTGATCCTCAGTCTTTAAATACCGGTCTTTGTTCTTCATTCTCCACTGGGTCATTTCGTTCCGCTTTGCCTGTTAGTTCTTGTCCGTCTGGTTTTGCCTTCGCTCCTCGTTTTTTGGATGTTGTTAGTGTTTGTTTTGCTGCCATGCCAGCCCTTTTGTTTGTTATTTTAAGGTAATAAATTTATTTTTCGTTCTTTCACACCATGAGTCTGCGTACTGGGTTCGCCTCCGTGTTCCCCCTTCATGACAGCCACCATGCAGGTTCTAAAGACAAGATGGTGCAACATATGTTGGGGGGGACCTTCAGCTAAAGTCACATAAAATTTCAGCCCAATATTTATAAAAATGACTGACTTATAGCCATTTTTATATTTGCCAAGGTTGACTGGATGAATCAAGTTGACTGCCAGAGTGTAATAATGCTCTGAACTTCTGTAGTTTTTGAAAATGTCAAAGGCTCTGTCTTTTTTTTGGGAGCTTTTATCACATTTAGAAAGTTTTTTTTTTTTGAAAGGCGAGAGACAGCTTGTTTCCAATCGGATCTGCAGAACTCCAAATCCAAGATGCCACAGGTTGAACTAAAGAACTACAGATAGCTTCGTCGTTCTCAGGACGTTTTAATCGGATCGAATCTGAAGCGACCGGGGTTAACGTAATGAACTTAAAGCTGCAATAGTAAGGCGTACAAAAAACTTTGAGGTTGTGCAACTTTAGGCAACAGTTTTGAAGAGGATCAGCTGTTTCCAGGGGAGGAACTAACTCCAGGTTTTCCTTAACTGTTTGTTAATGACGACGACTATTTTTCTCTGCAGATGAAACCAAAGTCAAGCCCAAGTAAGTGTTCAGTCAACCAGTTAACCCACTGCTCCTATTACGAGATCATTTTCAGCAGCTTGTTCTCAACACCTGCAGGTTTATGACAAATATTTCGGTCCCGAAGATCCCCGATGGTGAAAAGGTGGACTTTGACGTGAGTTAAGTCCCCGTCAGTTTGGGTCCACGTCTGGGTCAGGCTGTTCGAACTTCATATACGTGACTCTGAGTTGCATCTCTGCCGGCAGGACATCTACAGGAAGCGTCAGGAGAAGGACCTGGCCGAGCTGCAGTCCCTGATCGAAGCTCACTTCATCCAGAGGAAGAAGGACGAAGAGGAGCTCATCACTCTCGTTAACCGAATTGTGAGCACGCCTGGTCTCAGAGGAGCCGCTGCGTCGGCGTGTCCGAGCTCCAGAGTGAACTCCAGGTGGTTCTGCTTGTTCTGTTTGTGGGTGTTTGCAGGAGAAGCGTCGTGCCGAGAGGGACGAGCAGCAGAGGGTCAGAGCGGAGAGAGAGAAGGAGAGGCAGGCCAGACTCGCGGTGAGGCTCTCTCCTTACCGTCTGACTCAGCTGTCACACCACCGTTCTCCTCTTGAGGCTTTCTTAGTTTAGATATTCACGGATCAAAATGTTCAGCTCCATCAGGAATACTGGGCTACAACTTTTACTATTTTTACCTCTTGTACTTTTTGAAATACTTAACTTTATCAACAAAAAATCCCCCATAAACATGCATTAAGATCTCTTTATTTCCATCAGAAACATTGATCCATTTCAGCATACTCTATTTTCTTTACTTATGCTCTTCTTAGCTTTTAGCTACTGTCTTGCTAATTTTAGCTTTTAGCTACTATCTTGCTAATTTTAGCTTTTAGCTGCAGTTTTGCTGATTTTAGCCTTTAGCTACTGCTTTTGTACATTTAGGTTTTAGCCATTGGTTTGCTAATTTTACCTTTTAGCTATGATTTTTGCCAATTTAGCTTTTAGCTACTGTCTTGTTTATTTAATCTTTTAGCTACTGTTTTGCTAATTTTACCTTTTAGCTACTGCTTTTCTACATTCACATTTTAGCTGCTGGTTTGTTAAATTTAGCTTTTATCAACTTCTTTGCTAATTTGACCTTTTAGCTACAATCTTTGCTAATTGACGTTTGCAGCTATTACAGTTTAGCTAACATGATCTTTTTGCTACAGTTTTTCTTCATTTTAGGAACATATTTGCTCATTTTAGCTACGGTTTTGCTGATTTTAGCTTTTTTTCTGCTTGTTTTAAGTTTAACAATTCATTCCTAATTTCAGCAGCCACTCAGTGCTCAGCTTTCATTCAGGCATTTTTTTACAACAACAACAACATAAGAAAAGCAGTTCCTCCAGTTGCTCCTCCTGTTAAAGCTCCTGTGCTGCCCCGCAGGAGGAGAAGGAGCGGAAGGAGCAGGAGGAGCAGCGGAGGAAGCAGGATGAAGACGCCAAGAAGAAGAAGGTCCTCACCAACATGACCCAGCAGTACACATCCGGACAGAAGGTCAGTAAACGTCCTGCAGTAAAAACACATGAAAATCTGTAACTTTTTAAAGGAAAAGCACTCAAACATCTCACAAACAAGACAAGTTTTTATTTAAAGTGAAGTGATTAGAGGTAAAAATACACCGAACTGCCAAAATGTGGATTAGAAACAGTTTGTTCCAACTTTTATTGGCTTGGATTCAGTTGAGTTCGCACACCTTCAAACCCACCAATTCAACAATAGAACCAATGGCTAAATTTACATTTTAATTTTAAACAGAAAATATTTCATAGTATATGAAGTGTTACTTTTCTTTTACTACAATAAAAAAAAAATGCATTTGAAAAATCTAGAGAAAAGAAAGAAAGATGTTGCGTTTAATCAAGTAAGCTAAATTATATTTAAAGAAAAACAGAAAAGTCTCTGTTTTACCTCAGTTTAAAGTACTTCTGCTTTTTCTATTACTGGCGTTTCTTCTTTGCAGAAGAAACTAACTTTAAAACTTGCCAGAGACTGAGTTATTTGTTCTTTTTGTTGCTGCCGAACGCAGACTGACAACAGGAGAGCCAAGAGACAGACCGAGAGGGAGAAGAAGAAGAAGGCTCTGGCTGAACGCAAGAAGCCTCTGAGCGTGGATCACCTGAGCGAGGAGAAACTCAAGTACGACACCGCTCCGCTTCTCGTTATGCACGTCAAGTTAGCGGCCTCCCGTTCGTATTGAAAGGCTGGCGTTAACGCAGAAATGAACTGCGACCTAATGGAGACGCGTCTCCGCTCAGGGAGAAGGCCAAGGAGCTGTGGGAGTGGCTGAGGGGGCTGGAGGCTGAGAAGTACGACTTCGGGGAGAAACTCCGACGACAGAAATACGACGTAAGTCAGACAGGCTCCCAATTTAGGTGCATTAGGGTGAAAGAAGAGAAGCATGTCATGAACTACAATGACACGGGGTCAGAATCAAACTGCTTATCCAAAATGAGCTTCTTCATAGAGCCACCTACAACAAGTAAGATATTGATTGTTCAGAACTATCCGTTTTGGGTTTTTTTAGATTGAACATAAATTTGCGGTCTCTAGCTTCCAGATTCCCAATAAAAATCCTCCTTTATGCTCCCTTGATGTCCTGTCTGATAGAAACGTTTGTATTTTTTGCAGATTCACCAGCTGATCACTCGAGTTCAGGACCACCAGGCGTAAGTCCTCAGCTCCCTGTAATAATGAAAACCCTGTTCTAGCTGCTTTCCTCTTAGATTTCACATTTTCCCACTGATCATGTATTGAATCAAATCTGCCACATTTTGACAACTAAAACACAGAGCGTGCTCAAGCTGTAGCTGTAAAAGACAAATCTGATGCCTAAAACTAAAGGAAATAAGAGAGGATCTTTGCCCTTAAACATTATTAGTTTATTTCCACATGAACACGTTTCAAGTCACTGAAACAAAGCCGTTTGATTTGCGTAACCATTTTCACCGGCATGTTTGAAAACACACGCTGAACTCGGTGTTTTCTTCCAGGGCCAAAGGTCGTGGTAAGGGTAAGGTGAGCGGCCGGCTGAGGTAAAGCTGCTGTGAGACGAAGCCGAGGCAGACCTTCACACCGGGAACTGGCCCTCGTGTCTGCGGACAGTGTGTTTATTATCCTGCTGTCTTGGGATTCTTGTCGACTGTCGTGAGATTCAAACAATAAATAAGCTGCTTTGCCCGCTCTGATGCGTTCGCTGACGAGACCGTTCCCGTGTACGTTCATCGGAAAATAAAATCGATACAAAAATTCAAGTTGAACGTTGTTAGCTGTGTGTGACGTGGCTCTGTTCTGTGGCTAATACAAAAATAATACTATAAATGATAACAGGAAACAAAAATGGTTAAATTCCACAATGAAAATAGCTAAATTACTCATAATTCTTCAAAAATACTTTGAAGGGAAACATCATTTCCCATTATTTAATTAAGAGGATCTACATATTTAATACGGTGTTGTTTCCAGCTACAACAAGAACAGACATCCCTCAGCATGGCTTCACACAGTGGTGTTGCATTACAGGATCTATGTATTCACTGTTTTTATTACATTCAGAAAAATATAATAATCTGGGACAGAACCGCGTGTGATGCTGAGAATAAGGGACTGAAATGTACCGCTCTTCCAATACAACCAGTCCTCACTGTTCTGTTCAATAAAACTTTAATGTGATTCCCACAGATCCACAGCAGTGCATGTTTAAGTTGTCTCTACAGTCCGAGGTGCTGCATGAGTCGGGGAGGGGGTGTGCAGGTGATGGGTGGTCCTGGAGGGGTGTAAAGGGACTCAGCCCTTCACCACAGGTGGGTTTCTCTGATCTCTGCGATCACCTGGCTGGCTTTCTGCAACGCCTGGACACACAGATGAAAAAAGGGATCAACACTTTCCAAACACTAACGGGTGAGATTAGTTGTGATTGGTGAACATGTGCACAGAAAAGGAAGGGGGGACTAGACCACCTAAAAACGGTAATTATCATACATCTGGCAACACTGATGCCAGGCTTGAAATGAGGCACTCGTGCAGTCTGGAGAATCTAAACAGCTCCATCCAAAATGGCGACTACAACAGCGTTTATTTGGAACTACAGTGAGGTTGGGTTGAAAAGAATGAGTAACATAAGCAGCGCTCTGCTGTCCGCCATTATTACTGTTGTTAATCTGCTCGTGCAGAACAGCTAACGACTGTCTAAATGTTGTGGCTTCTTTTGAAATGCAAATGGGGGTGTCCAAAAATCTCCACTCTAAGACCTGGTTTCAAAAAGTTTCAGTTTCAGAGGAAACGAGCGCCGCTGCCGTGTAAACGAAGGCTTGAACCGCAGCATAAAACCTACTACTTCACTCAAAAACAGTGTTGTGTAAATGTCTTTAAGCAGCAAACGCTTATTGCTTTTTATTGGCCATTGAAATGTCCTCTCTGATCACATTTAGATGCTTACAAGAGCAGCCTTCTCAGTCTGCTGCAGGCCAAAAGAGAAACTCTGTCATGGAAAATTTTCCTCTGCGTTTACTTTGACAACATTTTTCCCTGGTGAGCTCCAGCAGCAACAAGCTGTTGCACCAAAATAACAAAACTTGCCAACAGAGGAAATACTTTTTTTTAAATACCATGTCATTGTTTTGACTCATCAGAACAACTAAGCTAAAGAGTTCAGTGGATTTTGACTTCTATTGCAGAAGGAGGAGTCTGTGAATAGCACGTATCTTTGTGTAATTAGAGACTTCACTCATGTGTGATTGACAGTGGCTCTTGTTTTTGCGGTCTGCGATGACGCGTAAAGCATCTGTCACCTTCAGCATGTCAGCAGCCTCGTTGCGTCTCTGAGCCATGTCCTCGGACTCTGTCAGCAGGTCGTTCAGCAGGACCGTCTTGTATAACTGACCCACCAGCTCGCTCTGCAGGCTGTCCTTCACGTGGTTCACCAGGAAGTGCATCACTGCTTTCGGTACACTGAGGCCAAACAACAACAACAACAGCGATGTGTAGAGGAAGAAACAGATCTTAGCTGTGTTTTATTATCTACTGTATGTAAAGTGCAAAATACGCTGGTAAATTGTACCTGTCTTGGATATTTTTCCGAACAATAAGAAAATATGATTTGATGAGTCTCTCGATGACCTCACAGTCCCTCTGCTCCCGAGCAGATAACTTCCTGGAGACTGGAACAGGCTGGAAAAAAAAATACATATATATATATATATATATTTTTTTTTTTCTTTGGTCCTTTTGTCTGCTGGTAGTCGTTGTGTTAAAAGTTCATCAAGCATGAGAAACAAACCAAATAAAACAATTAAGAAACATAGGAGGACAACAGCTACAGTGGATAATTGTTATTTTTAACAGGCAAACCAAATCTTTATCATCTCCTTTTCACAACACAAACAAAAGCGACCCAAACTCTGATTATTCCACCTTTTCCTGAGACTGCCCCCATGTGGCAGAACCATGTTGTAACAAATGTGGCCTTCAGAAGCATCACCACTGGACAAGTGCACAAGTATGTTACTTGTTAGAGATGGTATGATTAACCAGTGGTATTGAATAATGCTATTTTTAAAATCTTAATAAAATAAAAGTGACTAAAGGTCTATATTATATAGCTCCTTTTATAATGTGTTTCTAATTCACCCATTCACACACACCCATAGTGTGCTTTCTGTTACCTATTTGCACTCTTTACCACTTTTATAATCTCAATCATACACTGATAAGCATGTCGGGGACAGGTGGGGGCTTCAGCGTCTTGCCGAAGGGCACTTCAGCAGGGCTGGGGATCGAACCTCCAATTTGAAGACGACCTCCCTACCACAAGGCCAAAGGTTCTCCGTATTAAAATAAAACTGGAATAACCCTCACCAGATCTGTCCGTTGCCAAACTTTCCAAGTGTAAGAAGTTTGAATTCACGGACTGCTGCAGTGTACCTACCACATCCAGCAGGTTCACAGCATGGCCCCTCTGGGGGCTCGCAGTAGGGGGCGGCGGCTGCGGCACGACTCTGTCACCCGACAAATTCTCCTCCCCCTTCCTGATCATGCTCCTCCAGTTGCCCATCCCGCCATCTATCTGATCACTAGCGGGAGTGCTCTGAGAGCCACTGGCTGCTGCCTGCAGCGGGAAGAGAGAAACAGAGTTAAAATGCGTTGTGTGCACAAAACAGAGAAAAGAGGTGTCATTTACATAACCTATAGCCAGAAAAGTGTTTCAATTAGCAGCATGCCAAAAGCCTCCTTTGCCTTCACTGCAAAGAAGTTTCATCCTGATGAGAGTTTATTCTTTCAGACAAGCAACAGAACTGGTGGAGGAAGATAAAAACAGACGGGCAATGTGCATAAATATCAGAGCCTTGGTTTAAAACGGGCTAACATAGCAACATAGCACACATCAAGATGCAACAGCTATTTATCTATAAAAGGTGTTCTGTGTCGTTTTCATAAAAGTATACATAGCTGTTATGAAAAAGAACCATGTGTAATGTCACAGAAGATTTTTTACCAATAAACAAACATTTCAGCGGCGTTAAACTGAAGAAAACAGTTCAAGCTTAAGAGTATTAAATTGCATTTCTTCTAACAAAGCAATCAACATGCACAAAAAGGGTTAGAATTAAATTAGAGAGAAAGTCTAGAGTTAAATGGACTTGGCCTGGGGGGGGGGTTAAAAACACTGCACTTGTAGAGGCATTTGCAGTAAATACTAGAAAAGGCAGACTGAGTTTTAATGAATGAATGAAAGGTCATAAATCAGACACAGACTTAGCAGGCAGCAGGTAAGAGCGACACACCTTAGTGGCCTCACCCTCCTGGGCAGGAGGCTCGGTGGGGGAGGGAGACTGCCCACCAGGGCTTTTATTGGACTAAAGGCAGACATGAGGAAGAAAATAGACAGAAAAACAGACTGGCGCTACAAGCAGAGCTGCACACGTCGAAATGTGGAAGGAATTACGGCACGAGATTAAAATCAAACCCTTCGAAGAAGGCAGACTGAAGTCTAAGAGTGACGGTAAATTTGTTGAAGGACACAGAAGCACAGTGACTGTCACAGAGATGGACTGTACCTTGTCTCTGGGAACAGAAGGAGGCAAGTCTCTCAGTCTGTTGCGTCTCTGGTCCTACATAAAGAAATATACGACAAATGCTCAACATAAACTGAAGAAATACGCTCTTACTTGCTTTACACTTGTTCTGATACTGATATTTGGACCAATAGTTCATTTCTAGCAAAAACTATTATTGTTGTTGAGCCGTAAAAATCAACTGTAATCAGAGGAGTAAAAGACAACCTCTTACATCTAGATTGTTATTCATGAGGCCAATGGCATCAGCGAAGTCCGGGTGTTTGGTGTTGATGTAAGCCAGCTCTATGGCAACCAGGTTATGAACCTGCAAAGAAAAAAAGAACAGGGATAGATCAGAACGTAACTTTCCTTAAAAATGCTCAGCGTTAGTCAGTGGAAGCAGGTCCTGACCATGTCGTTAGTGACTGGGAGTCTCCTTCTGAGAAGAGAGGTAACCACTTCAACTATGGCGTCATGGAGCTTTGGAAACCTCAATAACTCCTGCAGAAATTAAAAACAAAAACATATCTCATCATAAGCACGGCAGTTTTGTGTATTTACAGCATGTTTCGGTGCTTTCCTTACTACAAGCTGTGTATGTTAGGGAGTGATTTTCCCACCTGTGTGCTGTAATTGCTGCAGTGCTGGATGATCCTCTGCATTTCCTCGTGAACCAGCTCGACGCAGCGCAGGCTGGGCTCCTCCAGACGTTTGATCTGCCGCTTCACCAGCAACTCAAAGGAAACCTCCGGCACAAACAAAGCAGGCCTCGGGCCCTGTCAGAGGAATTTCAACTGTGAGCCTTCATAAAAGGCACGAGTTAGGACAATGATTACGACTGAAAAAAGGCAGCGAAAGCCCACCGTTGCATTTCTGATTGCCGTCAGCACATCGATGGTCGTCAGACCGCCCAGAGGATCGACAGACTCTAATGTGCGACCGAATGTCTCGTGGAATATATAGCAGATTCTCGCTCCACCACATCTGGAAAAAAAAAGGGGGCAAAAATTCAGTTTTCAGCTGATCATTCTGGAGGGAAAGCTGGCAGCAGCACCCCTTAGTGGTGCGTGAAAGTCTGAGCAGCTCAGAGGATTGCGTAACTCACAGCTCAGCCGTTTCTATGTACTTGGCTGTGCCCTCTATGGTGTTGCAGTACTCTGCAGCAAACTTGGTGATAAGCTGCAGCAGCGTGGCACTCTTGTCTTCAACGGGTTCACCGTAGCTGTTCAGTAAAGACTGATACTGCGCAGCCAGAACGTTGATCCTCGTCTTCAGCTCAGGCAGGCAGTCTCTGATGTGATGCATCAGTAACCTATGGATTAAGTAAAGACAGGAAATGACTGAAACCCTTCATTTGATAAATTACAAAATGAGTTAAAGCTAAAGAAAAAAAATCAAATGAATACACCTATTCTAACTTCATACCTGTTTAACGTCCTAGCCAGATATTTGGTTCCATTTCTGTTTGCAAGAGAGGGGTACCTCTTTTGTAGAAATGCATATTCGTCACGAATAGAATCAGCCACGGATTTCTTTTGATTAATGTCCAACTGACTCCTGAGAAAATGTAGCAAAAAATGCTCATTAGGACAAGGTGGTCTTAAAAGCTTAGCATTATTTTGCAGCATCAATCCCTGCCCACGATGCAGCGCTATCTGAGCATTACACAATACCTGTTAACGACTCCAATAATGCCCAGTTTGACAGGAATGACTCTGCCCATCAACACATCCATGGCGTCCGTGCCAGCGTCCATCAAATCCAGCTTGGTCACCACTGCCAGTGTCCTCCTGCCTAAACAGAAAGACACACTCGTCTCGTAACAAACACCGAGGCTAGGAATGACAAAAAAAGCATACAACTAAGAAGATGAAAATAAGGCCATGACGTAGCAGAAAGAAACAAAATCAAGGCTGGCGTTTACCGTCAGGGTCCACCTCACGGGCCACTTTCAGAGCCTCTGAGGTCGCCATGTCTGTGTTGGCAGCGGTCACAGCCAAGATTATGGAGTTGGGGTTGGCGATGAATTTTAGAATCAGCTCCCTGATCTGGATTTCTATATCTTTGGGCTGATCTCCCACAGGTACCTGTTAAAAAACATCAACAACAAAACACAGACCAATGATAATTATATTACTAAATAATACTAAACAGTTCCAGACAGTCCTGTCATTAGTAAAAAATTATTCTTAACACAGTAGGTACACAAAAAGTTAGTAAACTTACATCTTTTTAAATATTCTTTGAGACATTTTTCAAATGAGAGAACTCAGTAGTTCAGGGAGTATTTTTTTCAGGACCTTTAAAGGCGTGCAGGAACACTGCATAATGTAAATCCGGACATTTGGAGGCAAAATAAAACAACAACATACCTTTGTGATGCCAGGAAGATCCACTAATGTCAGGTTCACAACATGAGGGGAGAAGATTTTCAGATGAATGGGCTCATCACAAATACCCTAAAAAAAAAAAAGGAGAAATATCAGGTCGGCGCTGATAATTAAAGACCAGCGAATGTCTATTGATGCAGCTTCCTGTTTGGTTACTTGTATGTCTCTTTTTTTTTTTTAATTTAGGCAGCATACCTTGTTGTTACCGGTGATTCTTTCTGTCTCTGTTTCAATCTCCTGCCTGATCTCCTCAAAGTCTGTGTAGATCTGAAAGCGAAGGATTCACTGTGTAAAGTCAGGATGACATTAAGCAAAGATGCAACTGAAGAAATAATAAATAAAGAAATAAGACATTTAAAACCCTTCTCAGTGTCATGAGATTATCAGAACATAAGGGCTTGTTTGGTCAAGCTTCAAGAACAACTGCTCATTGAGCTCAACCGTGGTAGACATTTACTCTGCAGCCATTTAGATATATTTTTAGCATTTGTGTGTGTGTGAGATTTGGGAGGGGGGTGTCATTTGCTGCTGTTACAGGCTATGGATCTTACTGTTGTAAACACCACAAGTTCAGAAAAAAGCCTCCTATAGCTGATCAAATGTCAGAATAAGAATAAAACATCATCAGCCCCGCTCATCTAATTATCAGCTGTTTCTACGCACAAAGAACAAAACCTCCCAATAAGATTATTGTTTCTGGTGATCTAAATGCTGAGGAGGACAGTTGTGAACCCCACCTTGTTTTTGGTGTGTAGGAACTTGCCCCATTCTTCTCCATCGATGCCTGTGGAAACACAAACGGCAGGAAAGATTTAAAAACTGTGTTGCTATGGCAACCACTCCTTGTAAATATCCCATGGGAGTCCCCCTAATGGCAAATATGGGATGGGAAAACTTTTCATGGCTGCAGCAGGGTTCACAACAACTCAGTCAGCTGTTGTTTTTAACACAATGACGGTGAAAGCAAATAATTTCCAAAAGCAAAAAAAAAAAGAGAAGCCGTTTGGGAGGGTGATTCTTTTTAAGGATGAAGGAATTATTTTAGCCACAAAAATCAATATGAAAGCACGACATTAAAAGAGTGGAGTCTGTTAGTCATTTAGAGGAAGTTGGTTTTTGAAGAAACTGGAATAGCTGAACTATTAACTTTAAATTGTTCAAAATGTAACTCAAAAATCCTCTTCTTCCCCTTCTCCAACTTCAACTGACAGAGACCAGCCTGGGGCTGAGCAAACGGAGCCACGTGATCGGGCAGCCTTAAAACGCTACGGAAACACAAGGCGAGACAGGGTAAACAAGCTCGGCAAGTAAGGTGGGGGTGGTCTGTGGGGATGTGTGATATTAAAAAAAATAATTAAAAAAAAAAGACGACAAGGAAGGAACAAGGAAAAGAAGACCTTTGTAAAGGCGCCCATTTTTCTTGGAGTCTGTGGTCAAAGAGAAATGACAGGAGAAAAAAAAAGGGGGGTTAGCCTGGCTATCTGCAGCTCCTGCATTAAAGAGCATTCAATGCAGAGTCGCTCTGAGGCCATTCTCAGAGTTAGATAGGGTAGTAATACTGGCAGATCTGAGATGCGCCGTTTTAATCACCAAGGACCAGATAACATCAGACAATACAAGGTTATCCCATCATCACAACAAAGTCCTGTGAAAATCTGTTATAACACTGCAAAAACTAATGATAACAGTAAAAATTTTGTTTGAAGAGCTTAATTTAAGCAATTTAGGTGTACAGTCATGTATTTAGAAAAGGTGTAGCAGATCAGCAAAAATCTGTGGTCAAATACAATACCTAATTTATTCATGTTAAATACTGATCGTCAAGAAACTGCTCCCTTCTAACTAATTCAAGTTGGAAAATAAAAAAAAGCGAAATAAAATTAAAAAAAAGCGAGACGTGACGGTGACGTCACCATTCTCTTCGCTGGTTTTCCTGCGGTCCTCCGGGTCAATGTGCACCAGCTGCAGGATGAGGGGCCGGCGCGTGACGATGCCCGTGCCACGAGGAAGGATGTCCCTGCCGACCAGGCTCTCTAAAACCGAACTCTTCCCGCTGCTCTGTAGAGAAAAGAACGTCAACGTCAGAAACGACAACAAACACACGTGGTGTCTGAAGCATGCATATATCACTCCTCGACCAGAAAAACCTGTCTGCTCAACATGCAAATACAATACAATACAGTCATAGACGTGCTGCAATAGGTCAATAGTTGACTGGCGTTTTGTCCTGTAAAGTCCGTAAGATCATTTCTACCAAGAGACTTCAGCTGCATTTGCACATAGGTATTAAGAGTCTTAATTTAGCTTCTGTCATAGCTAGATTCTCACGGAAATCACTGTTCTGGGGCTGTACCTTCAGATGGATTAGGAATTAATATGGCAAAGTTGACAGTACACTCAACAGGAACACACTAGATAACATCAGTGATCAGGTTTTACTCACTTTAAGACCTGCTGAACAGAAACACTCGAAAGGCTCCTCTTAAAATCAACAGGTAATCATTTCGTTCATAGAAAATAAGAGGTTAAAAATATGGCCTGCTGTTGTTTTGGACAGGATGAAAATAACCAACAATCAATACTGCGTGTACAGGACATTAATGAGGGCGAGCGCAACAAACTAGGCATTCAAAATATCCTTCGACTCGCCTCGTCTCGCTCTAACAACCTCGGACAGTGGCCAAAATGTCAGAGACAGTCACATCCTATTAGCTGACCAGTGAAGGTAAACCTTTAAGACAAAATCTTTCACTTTAAACCAATTATGCAGGCTCTCGTGTGTACGGTAGTGACTGGACTTTCTAATCAGTAATAGCTTGTGGTGCAGCTTACTTGTGCTGAATCACAGGACTTACAGGCTTTTGACGTACTGTATGTTTTCCTTTTCATTTTGACTTTTGAGACAGTGGTTGAAGTAAATAAACACAGCTAAATAAAGCCATTAAACAAGAGTGTAATGATAACACAAACAGTCTGATTTATGGCTACAGTTGTTATCTCTTGTAATAATAATGGCAGAACTATGCTGTTAGCAATCATTTTATCATTAATTTTGATTTCTTGAGATTATCTCAAGGCCACAGTGGGAGCTCGAACCTTTTGTTTAGAAACCACGGCTGTAGTCTATATTGAGAGGCATTTACTTCAACAAAGAGCCACTTGTTAGGCCGGTCATAGGTATTAAACTGCATTTGTTTTTATCTTGATCAACCTGATCAACCTGAGCTAAACTGGGAACAGTTTGGTGTTTTATTAACAAAACACGGTTGTTCAGATCACCAAACTATGCTTTTACATTGAATTAAGTTAGAGAAAAATAAAAGCAACATCTGATTTTACATGAGCCTATGTGGACAAACGTTTTTCTGCCAGCTGTCAAAAACAGCTTTAATTTTTGGAGGTTTATCAGCAGCTAATGCTAACTTTGATGCAGCGGTAATTATTCAAATAAAACAGGACAAACTTAAAAGAAGAGTCGATACAGACAGGTATGAGTACAACATCTACATGAAACTGAAAGAAAAAGACAGCACAGACAAGAAGAGAAGCAGCCACAACAATAACTTCGAGTAGGCTAACTAACTTGCTAGCCTCTGAGCAGAGTGACGTTTCTCACCTGGGTTCCTACGACAACTATCTGTGGCAGCTGAATTATATCTGCACCGACTGTGTTAAAAACATCCTGTAGCTTATTTATAACAGGTATGAGGGCCTCCATTAGCTCCGCTTTTAATCCAGACCTGTCCAGCACACAACTTTCTTGAGGGCAAGCGGGTACAAAGTCATTCAATGTCCCACGGCTAAAGCTACTTTCGACTCTTGGATTTGCTCCACACGCTTCGACGACTGCGCAAAAAACTTGCGCAGAGTTGCATTGTGGGAGTTGCAGTTCGGAAGGTCCCGCTCGCCATCTGTTTAAAACGGGGCTCGGACTTCACTGAACTACAACTCTTGCCGTAGTCGTGCTCTATGCTGCACCAATAAAAACGCAGATTTTTACTATTATTTTTATTATTATTTTTTAACCCCAGCAACAGTAACTATGTACCAAAATACAGAAGTAAACCTGCGGGGAAGCTTGTGAAAAAATCCATAAGGCATACTCCACCTTGAAAACTAGTTTCAGCCTTAATTTAAATAGAAACTTAAATGACTCGTTCATGATGTTTAAGTTAATAATGTTTAAAAATAAAGTCTGTCTTTTTTAAATGTAATGAGAAAAGCAACAATGACCTATTGACTGAATGCTGATTCAACATGCAGTTTTCCTGTTTTTTGGGTTGTTTTTTTTTTGCTATTTATTTCTGCACACTTTGTGCTACTTTAGCCATTCTTATCTATATGTTCTGCTCATTCAAGTAATAAATGATATGACACGTTTTTTCTAACTTTTATATACTTTACTTAATTTACAAATATTTCCTTTTAGCTAGTGTTCTGCATTTTTTTCTTTCATTTAGCTTTAACAAATCCATTTCAGGTTCAGCAAATCTAAGCAGTCATTCAACACTCAGTCACACAATTCCTCAAGTTTAAATTGCAATGGCCAAGTTTTTCCACACTCCTGCAACAAAAAAAACCCAAATAGTTTAGTTTCCATAATTTATTTAAAAATTTAAAGTGCTTATTTTTTTAACAACAAATACAAGAAACTAAAACCTCATCAACACTGTTCAATGAACAAATTCAGTGAACGTTATATATATATATATATATATATATATATATATATATATATATATATGTGTGTGTATGTATGTATGTATGTATGTATAGTGGAAACCCATAGTGAATATGTAAGTGTAGGTCTTTAATCTTCTACTGTAGGTCATCAGACTTCTGATTGACTAGAAGGTAACTGGATTTACATTTAGGTTCTTGATGACTTTTCTCTAATCTGAAGTGCTTCTCTTTGGTTTGAAATGTCTGGTGCATTTCAAGCTTTTTTTAGGGGGGTGGGGGATTTTTGGAAACCAAATAGTCTTATGGGCACAAAATCTTATGTCGGAGGTGAAACATCTTCAAGAATCTAAAAAGGAAAGTTAAGTTGCCTTCAGCTCAACTTTTACTACACAAACTTTCTTCAGCAGTGTAGTGAACTTACATTGGGGGAGGGGGGAACAGGACTTAAAACATGTTAGACTAAAAGCAGAAAAGCATTGAAGTACTTTCACAAATATTTACAAGAACTTTACAGATGTGCTGATGGGTTACCCACAAATGATACTATAACAGAAATTTAAAACAACATTACTGTCAGTGTGGATGTAACATGTATGGATGTAAATATTAAAATACATGTTAAACAAGCAACAAGCAACCAAAAAGCTGTACATGTGAACAAAATCAAAGTGCACACAAGGAAACTGGATATCGTTCCCCAAAAAAGGAGTGTTAGGATGACTAGTGGTAGCTTGACATGTGTATTTTTGGACCATACTGAGGGACATATTTACAGTTTTCAGTTATGAAATTATCGTTTTTAAATTTCATTACTGACAAAAGGTGCTTGAGCAACATTAAAAAAATCACCCACCTTCAACAGCACGCAAAAACGCCTACATTCACTCACAAGTACATACTCGGGAAATTACATAACAAAAACCAACTTTCCGTGAATTCAGAGCAAATCCATGTACAATCAGAGTGACAGCTTATATATTCAGAGCATTTTAACCGACTGACTCCCACAGTGTTGTATCCTCCCTACGACGCAGTGCAGTCTGTGTATGTGGTCACCATATTTCCTCTGCGCTGGGTCACTGTTCTGCAGTGTTGTTTTGGTGCGCCATTAAACTTGCTCTCCGTCTGTTTGGTATGCTTGTCGAAAGTAAACATGCGCTCCATGTCTTCAAACATGTCATCGAACACGCCCGCTCCAAAACCGCCCTGGAAGTGTCTCTTGTGTCTGCTGTGGGACTCCTTGGTGGACCTGGAGTGCTCTTCAAAGTGTCTCCTGTGACGGGCATGTCTGTTCTGGCTGTAGATGTTAAAGTCCTTAAACATATCATCAAAGTTGAAGCTGAAGGGTTGGTGGGAGTCCGACCTCTGTCCGCTTTGCGTCTCCCCGGTGAAGTATGTGGTGTCACCAAACTGATCGTATTCTCTTCTCTTGGTCTCATCTGATAGAACCTCATAAGCTGTGAGGAACAAAAAAACGTATTTCAGACAATGCAGAAGAAGTTAAAGGGTTAAAGGTTTGACTACAGCAGTGAGGGGAGCTCTGCTCTGTGTGTTTTGGATTCATTAGAGGTTAAGTATCAGAGCAATCCAATCAGAAGTTGTTTTAAATTATAAAATATGTGCATTCTGATTGAAGTGGACAAAAAAAAGGGTCAATAAATGATTCGTTGAGCGTGAAAAGTACTTTTTTAGGTATGTTGTGGAATATCTTTGTGCACAGACATGCCTAATCAACAGCAACCCATAAAAGATGCTGCTGTAAAGCCTCCAAACAAAATGATTCATGTTGTCTTTCTTTCTTTTCTGTCAATCTCAGCTGCCATCATGTGAGCGTGCGAGCTGAAACATGCAACATACCAAGTGCTGGGTGTACCTACAGAGAATCACCTGCTCACCAAACTGTTGCTTAAAAAAAAAAAAACATACCCCCTGCAGTTAGAAATTCAACAAACACGAAAATGGACAGCCGTACCTTCAGCGATTTCTCTGAATCTCAGCTCGGCGTCAGGACTCTTGTTCCTGTCCGGGTGGAACTTCATGGCGAGCTTGTGGAAAGCCTTTTTTATCTGGCGTTCAGTCGCACCTCTGGGCACTCCCAGGATATCATAGTAGTCCTTCTTGGCGAGAATGAGCTCCGTTATCACGAGGATGTATACTGCAAACATCAGGACGGACTGTGCAGCCGCCATGGCTCAAGTATCCCCTGCTTCAACATAAAATATCTCGACTTTAGTATGTGGCATCTCTGGACAGAGACTGATTTAGAAAAAAATATCTATGTCCTTACTCGAGTTTATTACGCCTTCAGCTTGGCTTTAACTATTTAGTAACGTTTTAATTACCTCACTTCCCAGAGAAATCTTGTTTTATCGTCATGTCTTACGTGTACATTCAATTAAATGTAGCTTATGTTGCTAGCACTAGCTACCATCCTGACCGACTTGTTTCATTAAAAACAAACATTACATACCTCCTGGAGAACACACCTTGTTCTTCTTTTTGCTATTAATCCACACTACTTCTACCGAGCTAAGAAACGCCTAACATGATGCTGATGGTTATAACGAGGGATAGCGGTCGAAAGCCGGTTATCTTCCGTTTCTTCTTCGTCGGTTTTGAGGAACCATTGTAACCCCAAACTGTCACTGGTGTTTTTCTGCCCCCTGTCGGTCAGTCCTGGCACTGCCTGTGTTCAACTTCAGGAGGGAAATGCAAGTTTACATGTAGTAAAGGTTATAAAATCAGATTTCAAAAAATGTAAAGTAAATAATACAAACCAACTGAAATTGTATAATTTAAATCATATACATATATTGCATTATGTTGTCAAGAACTGCATTACCGAGTTTCTGATTGAGACATCATGCTCACTTAGCCTTTTTTTTAATTTGTAGAATAAAACACAAAGGTCAATTTTATTTACCAGCAGACCGTTCTGGCTTTGTAAAACATGCTTTAAAAAAGCAATTAAAAAAGTTTTAATTATTTAATTAAACTCAAACTAAAGACCATACAATCACTTTGTAAAATACAATAAGTAATTTTCTATCAAACAGATAAACATCTGCACAAGCCCAGACATGTGAAAATGTCTGCAGGAGAAACAGATTGCAGGAGAATGAAAGACAGAAGAAACACAGTTAAAACAATTAGAAAGGTTAAAAAAGCTCCTTCAACAAGGTAACTAAACAAAGTGTTGTAAAAGGTGATATTTTTGTGTCATCTGTGCCTAAGAGTCTGAGTTAGCAATAAAGAAAAGAGAAACAAAGAAGGGACAGAAACTAGATATACACAGAAAATAGAAAATGCATAGCCAAATAAATGCAACAAAACCCAGATAAGAACAAGGGTCAATGTTTGTGACAGAAATCTACTGAAAGAAATGGTATTTTCATGATGCATCATAAAAAAACAGCAGCTTTAACTTTTTGGGGTGATGAATCCAAAAGTGTTGTTCCTATTTAATATGAGAAAAACTGTTTGATCAGTCATTTGAATTTTAAAATGAAACAGCTGAAAACATCATCCACTCCTCTCACAGCGGGTCTGCAACTCTTCCAATCTTAAAAGCCATTCCTGCTCCTTCTCCCACTAAATAAAAATTGTTCAGAGCTGCAAAATATACTTGAAGATTGAAATAAGAATAACACAACTTATTGTTGTTATATAAATACTACATATAAACAAAATTACAGCTCATGACATTATTAAATTAAAGATATTTAATAAATAATAAACTGTACATGTTAGAACAACAACAAAAAAGACCAAACTTATGATGAATTTCTTTTTCTTGTGTAGACCCTCTTTTATACAATCTATGCAGGCCTGTGTAAGTGTTTTTGTAAAGCTGTGAAAAAATAAATAAGTATCCCACTTTGAAATGATAAGATAAGTCAAGCGAAAATAGAAATTAGGCCAGTTTGTTGGTGATTTAATTGCGACTTAATACATTTCCTCTCATAAAAGCAGATACCTTCAATTACCAAAGACAAGCTGTTACTTCTAAGTTTTGTTGTCAAAATCATTTGCCACATTTTGTTTTCCATTCGTCGTTATAAATATAAACATTATTGAGAGAACTTCCGCCCTAGAGTGTTTAACTGAAAAAGGTTCCCTCTTGAATACTTAACCAGGTGTTGTACAAAGACTTGAACCTCCACTCAAACGGTCAGCGATGAGGAAAAGGCCCTCAGCCAATCAGTAGCTTCCATTTATCGCCAAGTTTTAGGCAGCCAATGGAAACGCAGAAAGCGGACCACATGACCGTTGTTTTTCTTTTGGCCGTCAGTCTCGTCAATCTGGAAATTGTCGGGTCGAAGAAACCAGGGAGCGAAGCGGTGCTGTGCTTTTATGCTTACCAAGGAAGGCGACGTAAATGAAACGAGTGAGGAATTTCGGACGTTGTTGAGACGAAAACGTATGATATCTGGTATGAGTTGTTACAGTTTGTGTGGCCTGTCTGAACGTTAGCCGCGCTAAGCTAGTTGCTGAACAGTTGAACGAGTCGTTCTTTAAATGAGCACTTAGAAAAAAAGTACTTCTCGCGATAAAACAAAATAATAATTAAACATCAGATGAATTAGCTCTCATGGTTAGTATTTCTGTTTCTTGCCATTTCATTATTGTTTTCCTCATTGCTGTTTTTCATCATGTCATTGTTTTTCCTCATTTTAATTCTTACTTTTGATTATTCATCACCAGGTTAATGACAGAAGTCAGGGAAAAGAGCGTGTTTTCCTAACGTTTCTCTGGATGCCTGAAGCAATATGAGTCACAGATGGGCTCCTAATGCATGGGTGAAACTAGGTAGAGCATCTTTTCTGTGGCACATCCATTCTCCCAAGTCAGCAGCATCACTTCCCCTGTTTGGTACCTTTCACTGTAGGATTCACGTGCAACAACAGCCTGCTTCCTGCCATGCTGGTTATCTGAGTTTGAAGTGCTCCCACAGCCCGAGGATCAGAAGCAGGAAGGGATGGATCCTCAAGGTTTATCACGTTAAACAGCGGCTCGGGCTCCACACCAGCTCCCTGTGTTTGAACACTTCGCGGTGGTCCGCCGGCCTCAGCCAGCACATGTCGCGGGTCAGGAGCACGCTGGACACGGTTTCCAAAGCTGTGAGCGGGACGCACACGGAACTTTTGTCCAGAATCTCTCGCCTTAGATCTAACGCTTTAAAGACCAGGAAACAGGCCGAGGCAAGTGTTGGATCGGCACAGAAAGCAGAGAAAAATGGGATCTCGTTCACTCCTCCTGCTCCCGCTAACAGTGCTCTGGCTTCTGCATCTGCAATTGTAAAATCTCCTCCTGCTTGCCCTGGTTTTCCCTCTTCAGCTTCTGCATTAGATGGAAGTGCCACTACCTCCACCCCTCCTAATGGTTCCACCCAGGTGACGACGGGCACCGCCACAGTCCTGACGGTGTGTGAAGACAAGAGTAAGGGGCCGAGACGTGTTGATCCCACTGTCAGAGCTAGTTGTGTCAAAGGGACAGAGGAGCTTCCAGCGTCACTGCCAGACGCAGAGAGCAAGAGCACAACTTCCAAAGAAACAACAGCACTTTTCCATCCCAGTGCCCTGTCGGTCAACCTGGATGACACTTACAACTACCTAGCTCATCACATCAACTCTTATTTTGGCAGCAGCCTAAAGGCTCAGGACAAGAAAGGGGACGTCGTCGACCCCCCCACCTCTTGGCACGAGCAACTCCCAGACACCGCGCCCGCCCAAACAGAACCGGCTCCTGCGGTTGTCCCGTCCTCCTCCAAGAAGAGTTTGGGACAGTACCTGTCCTCCTCAGCCCCAACTGTGCAGGCGTTTGTCGGGAACTACATTGCCCCCCTCGTGCCCAAGTTCAGGACGGGAGAGTCCAGAAGCGCAACGCTGGAGGGGAAGAAGGCGGAAGACGCGTCAGGAAAGCAGGTCGAGGCCGCAGTCAGTAAGGAGCAGGCAGCCGCAGAGGAGAAAGCCAAGAAACTTCTGCTTCAAAGGGAAAAGGTAGGTGTGCAACACAGCTGTTTTATTTTGTAGCATGTACATCTACAGCTGATTGACGTTTGGGGTCAACCCAATTCAAGATGGCCGTCACAGCCAGACAAATATATAAAAAAAAAAAACATGTCTACAATTCAGTCAATTTACAGAAGCTTTTCTGCTAAAATCTGGTGTATTTTCAGCTGAGACTCATTCACAAGTGCCTCTCAGTGTGCTAGATGTTTGGCATCAACTGTTGGGAGTCAACCCTGTTTGTCCGTTAGCAAAATATCTCACAAACCACTGGATGGATTTTAATAAAACTCTCAGAAAGAAATTATTTGCAGTACATCTACAGCTGATTAACTTTTGGAGTCAATCCAAGATGGCTGCCACAACTACTCACCATTAGCCCACACAAAAACGGTTTTAACTCAGCCTGTTTCACAGATACTGAGCTGAAAATTGATGCTGGTAGCAGCTAAGAGTGATTAACAACACATTATGAGCTCGACACCTTGTGATATTGCTGTAGATCGGGCGTAACTTTATGTTCAGGTTCTGACTTTAGTTTAAAACTCTGGCGTGAAAGGTAAGGTGGCGGGTGATAGGCATTCCTTAAGGGAAAGATTGTCCTTTATCTTACTTTCCAGTCAAGGCTCCGGTTCTGCCTGAGATCTGATCTATTGACCTGCAGCTGAGCAAAACATGGTGCCAACATGAGACAGTGCAGAGCAGCTGATACGTTACTGCCTGCTGTTCTGACACCCTTCACCTCTCCGTACGTCAGATGGCACCACGCTTACATCCCGCCTGAGTTCTGGGAATCTGTTTTTAAAAATACCCCCTCTTTGCAGCGTTTGTCATTCACGGAAACTCTGTTCTGTGTAGTAACATGCATGTTGTCGAGATTTTATGTCAAAGTACAGAGATGTTCATGAACAACTACAAAGAAAAAAATGAAAATGTTTTCAGTTGTATAATTATATATATTTTTATTACGAAACACACGGTACGACAGAGTGCTTTTTGCTGAAAGTGAAAAATAGGTTTAAAGATTGGACATGAAATTATATTTAACTGCCATATTTGTCTCTAATCTTATGATTTCATTCCTCTTTTCTGTTGTGCAAACATATATTTTATTTCTGATAAGAAGTTAGATGAGCTGAATTATGCTTTTTTTTACAGTAAATAAAACATTCTTAAACTTGAAAAGTGTTTAAAAAAAGAAAGATATGTACTTTTGTAGTATCTGAGGTTTTTGTTTCTCAGCCTTTCGATAAACTATATATAAAATGAAAAAAATAAACATTTGATAAGTTAAATCTTACATTAAGCCTTTTTGTTCCAGCATGAAAGTAAATGTTTTAGCATCTTAATGATAATGCAACAATCGCAATTTATCAGGCTTGAAAGGTAAAATTATACAAGTTTTGCTCCAAATCTGAAAAAGAAATAAGGACATGGTTATGTTGTTTGTAATCTAAATGGGTTATTGGGTCAATTACATTAACAAATGGCCTACAAATATTACAACAAAACTGACTCAAAACCAGTAGTTTGATAAAAAGTCAGTCAGGTGTGGGCTTCAACTCTTAAAGCACACACCTGACTGAGATAAAAGTGGCTAATGTGACATATTTTCATTACGACGATCAACAATAATAACCCAACTGCAGGTTTTACTAAAATCCTGCAGCCAGAGCTTAAAAACACATTTTTCAGTCCTACCCAGGGACTAAACCAGCTAACCACTGAGTAAAATTGTTCAGCGTTTATTATTCTCTCTGTGGTTCTTTCTGGTAAATGTTTCTCCTCTCCTGCTCAAGATAGCTTCCAAAGAAAATATTAATCACATCTGAAAACATTTACAGTACTTCTGACAGTTTTGTTTAATTCAGGAGCCGTGCAGCTTTAAGGTTTTAACCAGAAACCCAGCTAACGTTCAAATTTAAGACCTAACTGGTGGTGGATTGTTGTGCTTTTTGGTCTCCGTAGATTATTGCCAGGGTGAGTGTGGACAACCGAACCCGGGCTCTGGTCCAGGCTCTCCACCGGGCTTCAGACGTGAGGGTCTACATCAGCCGCGTGGAGGACTTAAGCTACCACCTCCTGGAGTTCCCGGAGACTCGTGGTGTTGCGGTGAAGGTGAGACATCCGAACACGTTAACGAGTTTGTTTTATCTTAGGCTTGCAACAACACAGTGTCAGCTTTTGTCAAAAAAGATTAAGTTTTATACTTGTAAAAGACAAGATTTCTACATAATCAGAGTATTCCTGACTGATCATGTTCATGCTGCAGCTGCATTTTTTCTCATCCTACAACGACATCTTTGGCAACTTGTTACAACCAGAAGGACCATATTGATGCTACCATTTTTAGCACATTCAGCCTGGGTTGTCTCTGATTAGCTTCACTCTGTAATTAATGAAAAACAAACTGTTGTTTTCTGTGTGTAAAGTTTAAATCAGGGGTCTCCAATCCTGGTCCTCGAGGGCCACTATCCTGCATGTGTTACTTGTTTCCCTGCTCCAACACACCTGATTCAGTGGTTAAATCACCTCTTCATTTCTGCAGAAGCCTGTTAATTATTCATTGATTCAAATCAGGTGTGCTGGAGCAGAGAAACAAGTAAAACATGTAGGATTGTGGGCCTCGAGGACCAGGATTGGAGACCACTGGTTTAAATAGTTCATAAACACAACAATTCCTTTGTTCAAACTGAAGCTGGGGCTTTTAAATCTAAACATATCCATACACTCTTCACTGAGCTCGGTATATTTTAAAGTGAAAAAAAGCCCTACAAATTAATGTATTATTGCTCAGGTGGTTGTTTTTAGATGAGCTTTGTCTCTAAATTCTGTCAACATGAAGAGAGACACATGCCGTGTGATATTATACTTATACTTCAGTATGATCCCATCAGTGTACACTGAGTACTGCTGTGTGTACTTATATCACAGCCTTATCTCTGACCATGTGGACTCTTTGTTCTCAGCTAAACTTTGAACGTGACAACGTGAATCCACTAATTGGTGTTGTTGTTTTTAAGCTTTGTTTGTATTCAGTTTTTGTCATTTTTATGTAAAATTGTCCAAATGATTGTCCTTTTTGACTGGTTTAATTCATTCATGACATGTGCTTCAGACTTCCTGGGCAGGTCCTCCTTGAAAATAAGATCTTGATCTTAATGGGCTTTTAATCTGGTGAAGTTGAGGAAAATGAATGAAAGGATGACATTCAGACTAAGGGCATTGTTAGTTCTGCAAAATCACGACCAGTTTTAACCTCGGCGGATTGTTGGGAGACCAACAATCCGCCGTTGGGTTGGGTTTATTTCCAGCCGGAGTCAGCTGGCTTGGTCCCATCCTGTTTAAATTTTACTGAGCCCTTCAACTTCCTGTTTGAGAGAAACATAGGGGAGATATTCTGCTATTTAAGCGCGTCGATTTTTTCATCCTGCCATGTACGTATGTCATGTGTTCCTCAGGACCAGGTTATCCCCTGCCTCCTGCGTCTGAAGCAGGCCAACGACCCCAGCCTGAGGGCAGCCGTCAGGGAAGCTCTCGCATTAGTCGGCTATCAGAAACCCGTTCGAGGTCGAGGGATACGAATCTTGTCCATAGATGGAGGAGGCTTAAGGTACAGCTCAGCTCTGCTTTTTTTGTCTCTTCTGTTTTCTTTAAGATGTACCTCATGGATTTGATCTCCTTTTGAAGCAGATCAAAATTTAGTTTTACTGAACTCAAAACAACGACTTATTTCCCGCTGTTCCTTTTTACATGTGTCAGTGTTGTGTAACTAAATGCTCTGTGATAAAATATACAGTTATTGTGTGTGTTTAACATTGCGTATGTCTGACATGATTCGTTTAGGGGACTTCTTGCTCTTCAGACTTTGCACAGGCTGGAAGCTCTGACCGGCAAACCCATTTACAAGCTGTTCGACTATATTTGTGGAGTCAGCACAGGTATGTTGCCCTGCTGCCCTACTTCTGTGTGTGTAGACAGAAGCATGTGTGTGGATTATCGAAGCAGAGTGTAGCGCTGACAACAGATCACTCACTGACCCAGCTGGTGCTCTGCTTTTGTTTTGACCTCAATTTCACCACCAGCAGCACCCATGAAGTCAGCTCTGCTGTTTTTGACTTCAGCTTACGTCAAAGCAAATGATATAAAAATACAGCAATATTTATTTTTGTTTGTTTTTAGATATTTATTGATTACTAGAATTTTAATTATTCTGCAGTGGAAAAGCAGATTGATAGTGCCCATCAATACATTTTGTCACCACAAGGGGGTGCTGTGGACCATCTTCAAATCATCTTCAATCTGCCGCGTTGCTGTTTTTATGTCAGCTCATTTTAAAACAGATTTTATTTTACAGAGCACGTTCAGTTGTAATAACAATTTTAAGTGTATTTCTGTATAGTTCTAATGAATGTCTGTCAGTGTTGACACATTTAAAACCTACTTGGGTCAAAAACGGTTCAGTATGGTTACCCACGTTATTCTGATATACAGCATTGTTGTGGCTTCTTACTTAAGTTTGCAATCCTTGAAGATGAGATGGAGCAGATGTTATAACACAGAGAAATCTGATGATCACATCAGTCCATTTCCAATGAATGCCTCATCAAGGGGTAATGCTGTTTCTAATGGGCCGTTTTTTTTTTCTTACATTATCCTCCTATTAACCCATTTTCTAAGTGTTCTGTCACAGGTGATGCTACAGCAAGCTGTAGCGGTTTAGATGAGGTTATTGCATTCCCAAATTCAATATTAAATTAAGGCTAATATTCCTTGAAGGAATGTATATCGCCTGCCGCCTTGCATGCCAAGGTTTTAAACAAAGATCCAGCATGATCCTTGTATGTGAGGTAACTCTCAGCTACTACCACACCAGATTTTAGCTCATTATCTGTAAAAACGACTGAGTTATAGCCATCTTTGTGTTGGATAAGGTTGATTAGCTGTGGCAGCCATGTTGGATCAAATTAACTCTGAAAGTTTATCAGTGGTAGATGCTTATCCAGTGATTGTTTTTCTGAGAATTTCATCAAACTCTGTCTAAAAATTAATGAGATATTTTTTGGATGTAAAAAATATTTTGTGTTAGCAACAAAATGTTTACCAGAAAATGCCATTCACTTTCCCCCTTTGAATGTTTTGCTGTTGTTTTTCCCCCCTCTAGGTGCGGTCATAGGCTTCATGCTTGGTTTGTTCCAGATTCCTGTAAAAGAGTGTGACGATCTTTACCGGAAGCTGGGCTCAGACGTGTTCAAGCAGAACGTGATCCTGGGCACCGTGAAGATGGGCTGGAGCCACGCCTTCTATGACAGCGAACCCTGGGAGACCATCCTGAAGTCGGTTTCTCTGTTCGATACGTCACAAGATAAAAACTGTGCCTGAACTAACCGGATACCTTAAAATCCAGTGAAAGCAAAACACTTTAAAAACATAAAAAACTCATTTTTTGGCCTTGATGCCTAAGTTAAGTTTCATGATTAAAAACGGTTTGCAGTCATCTAACGTGCATTTATATTGTAGTAAATAGCTTACAAACCCGAGGAACAGTAAAAATATATTTAGTTCTGATGAAAACTTTAGAAGTTCCTTTAACCCACATATTATTAAATGTGTTTTAGTTTCCATGAAGCCAGGTTGTCTTGTAACGTTTCGATGGTTTTATGGAGTAATTCTTCAGGCTTTCTGAAGAACTATTTACAGATTTTTCTTTGGTTCTTTGCAGCATTATCCCTCACTACCAGTATTATTTTTGTCCAGATAAATAAAAAGACTTTAAAAGACTTCCAGAAAGTCCAAGGTCCTGCTTGTCTGGCTCCTTAGAAGCAAAATATAAACAAATGAAGGGTGGATCAAGACTTTTTTTTACAGTAACAGACAAAGTATTTGTAAAATAACTTGTGAATTCCCCTAAAGAATACAACTAAATCACCTTTCTGTGTTTCCACAGGGAGAAAGTGGGCTCTCACCTCATGGTGGAGACGACAAGAAACCCTAAAAGCCCCAAGGTGAGCTTCAGAACGACGTTTATTCTCCCCTATGGTTCCAGCGAGTCTTCGCTTTACCCTGTTTACTGGGATATTAGAGAGAAAACTCCTCTCTCCATCTTTGTTACGTTTTTCTGTAAGACGTAAATGCATAATATACTCCGAAGCTGAACGACAGTGCGCCTGAAGAATCACATGCGATTCTAAATGTCAGCAGATTACTCCGAGGCTCAGAGAGCAGAGATGAAAGTAAACTGATCCGTCAGAACGTCAGCCGCAATATCAGTCCCGCATTTTTCATCTGTCTCAACGTTGAACGCAGCCTCGTCCTTTGAAAAAGAAAGTCACCTTGAATGGCGTTTCCTGTTTGCCTGTAGGTGGCAGCTGTGAGCACCGTCGTGAACCAGGGTCTTCCCCTGAAGGCCTACGTTTTCAGAAACTACAACCTGCTGCCCGGGGTGCGCTCCCACTACCTGGGCGGCTGCCACCACCAGCTGTGGCAGGCCATCCGCGCCACATCAGCAGCCCCCGGCTACTTCCAGGAGTTCAGACTCGGAAATGATCTCCACCAGGTCAGTCACTTTACTGTCATTTACACATTTGCTGGCTAAAATATCTCCTGCAAGTTTTGTTTTAAAATAGGTAGCAAAATGTGCTTTAATGAAGCAGTTTTATATCTGTGTGTGTTAGCAAAATATCTCATAAACAAAGGGACGGATCTTAATGAAACATCTACAACTGAATAACCTTTGGAGTCAACCTCCTTCAAGATGGCTGCCACAACTGAGCAACTTAACTAACACAAGAACAGCTATAGCTCAGCCAATTTTACAGATTTTGAGCTAAAACTCGGCGTGGTAGTAGCTGAGAGTCACCTCTAACGCACACTCATCCCCAACACTGTTGGCGCCAACCCCGTTTGTCTGTTAGCGTAATATTTCAAGAAACACTGAGGAAATTTTAACGAAACCTTCAGAAAGTAATCACTGGATGTACATCTATATCCAACTAACTATTGGAGTCACCCCACCACAGCTAATCAACATTAGCTCACACAAAAATGACTCAGGTTTTGAGCTAAAACTTGGTGCGGTTATAGCCGAGAGTCATCCTCAACACACCTTTCAGGTGCTAACAGATCACACAAGATAAGAAATTCCCAGAAAACAATGCATTATTCCCTGTAGCCTGACCTTTGCATGGTCGTCTCTCTCCATATTTCCTATTTGTTGTTTCTGTACAAGCTTTACTTTAGCCCAACCTTCCTTTCACACTTCTACGACCTCGGCCCTCCCCTGCTCGCCGCGGAGCTTATTGTCGAGCGGCTGAATTAAAATGCCCTGTGCATTCACCGCTGATGTCGGGAGTGTTTGAAGGATTTCAAGAAGCCTAATGAGAAAAATCCTCTGCACACTGAGTGGGAAGAGCGGGAACTCCATTTCCTTTTTTTTCTTTTGCCGGTGTTTATCTCCAGTCAGCTACATTTTGAGTGGAGAGCGAGGCGGCGGAGTCGTTTCGAGACTCACTTTAAATCCATCTCCAGTAAAGTGGTTTGCATTAGCCATCAGAATCCTAACGAAGCACCGGTCCGTTCTGACATTTTGCCGGTCAATACGCAAGTCTGCTCCGGACCCGGGCAGAAAACAAAGACGAGGCCACTGAAATCCAGAAAGGAAACTAATATCATAAACAATTACAGTTATTTTAGACAAACAGATAGACAAACATTTCATGTAGCCTCTGTTAAACCTGCAACATTCAGGTTCTCCTGGAACTGGCCTTCAACATGCAGACTCTTGACTTACTCAGCTAGAACACAACCCTCGTCTTGACATCAAAGGCTGTATCCTGCTCGGAAAGCTTCAGCGCTCCTAATTGGATGCTGTGTTCGTTGTGTTTGTGAATGGGGAAGTGCAGGAGGGGGAGAATGAAAGAGACTGGTTGATGAAAACCCACCTATGGAGGGAGATTTCCCCAGCATGCCATCCAGCAGGTCTTCCTCTTCTTTGAGAGGCATAAATTATCCCAACGGTGCTTCCCTTCTCTCTCTCTCTCTCTCTCACACACACACACACACACACACTATCTGTGAGTGTGTGTTTCATCTGCTTTGTTGGAATGAAGACAGACAATCTAATTATGGATAGGCATCACCAAGCCCTGCTAATTTATTTCGGTTTATTTATATAACACCAATTTACATCAGGAATGATCTCAGAGTCTTGTACGAATAAAGCAAACAGGTCCAATTTTAAATTCAGTTACTTTGCAATTTATGCAAATCAATTCATTTTAATTTAGAAGATTTCAATTTAGTCCAATTTACAAAGCTCATATGAAATCAAATTTGTAATTATACGTTGCCAGTTTGTATGAAGATGACACATTAAATGGAGGAATTGATTGCATGAAGTCTTTGCTTTGAGTCAATTCCCCATTCCGGGTGTCCCAGAGCAGCAGGCGACAGTGGAGAGGAACAACTCCTTTTAACAGGAAGGAAGAAAAACCTGCAGCAAAAAGGGAGTCCATCTGCCTCGACTGGCTGGGGAGGGGTAAGAGGATGGAAAAGACACAAACAAACAGAAGCACCAAACCAAAGATACCTGCTGTAGGACAGAAAAAAAAAAGGAAAACACAAAGTTAATGAGAGCAATATTTTCATATAAGTGCAGCACAAGCAGTAAACACAAACCTATTTGTGTTTGGCTGCTTATTTCTTTGTTGTAACAATCCTTCTCAGCAATAAACTTCACACCTTTGGAAAACCTGTTTGTCTCCCCTTAAATGGCGCCGCGTTCGTTAGGAAATGCATTTCGGGGCTGAGCAGCAGAGTTGAATATGTGGGTTGCAGCCATTAAAAACTTCTCGTGCCTACTGTTCTCTGCCCAAGGCAACGCATTTGTTGAAAAAAAGGCATTTACAATAATTAACCTTTAGTACTTCTCCAACTTTTATTTGCTTTTGCTGGTAAAGGAAAAAACGCAATCAAAATATACAAAGCTTTATTGAATACAGTCCACACAGACGTGGTGGTTGATTCAGCATTAATTCTATATAATCCATTTTGTTAAAAATGAAAGTATAAATAGGTGAAATATTATCTTTTCATTTATTTATGTTTAGTATTAAGCTCTAGTTTTGAGCTAAACTTTAACTTTAAAGGAATTAATGCTGAGTTCAGCAGCGTTTGTGTGTTTTGTTAATCATCACCATTAAATGTCCCCCAGTTAATCATCCATTGTAGTCTTCGCCCCCTGGTCAGATGACTTTATTTACCGGCCACTTGAAACCAGTGACGAGATCAACATGCTGTCTGCATGATGTCAGGATTCCCCACAGAGAGCGTCACCTCAGTCTTTTGCACGAACGCCCACAGACGACTTCTCCTAATTCAAGCTCACAAACAATCCTCCCTTTGTGCGGCGAGCGCGAGAGGGACCGCTCCACGAGTGGACGGAGCGGCCGTTGGGATTTTTGAGGAGAGCCGATTGTTTGTTCGCGTTTCCGTGAGTCCGCGGCGTGAGTCCGACGGAGCCTGAAAGTTGAGCTTCTGACCAGCGAAAGCGTAACTCGGAGCGAGGCCTTTGAAGCCGAGCAGCGGGGGCATTATCAAAGCCTTGCCTCAGCTGCCATAGGCTGACAATGTGAGGAGCAACAGGAGGAAAAAAAAAATAGCGGTGATAAATGGAACGAGGAGGCCATGCACCACATTAAAGCTCTCTGTTATCTCCGCTCGGAAGGACATAGAAGAGCACGACTTCAGGCGTTTTATAAAAGAGGATGGAACATGTTAGGAAAGACGACTAGGACGCGCTTTTTCCTTCTCACTGGTTCCCGTGGTGTCTCTCGAGGCGATGGGGAGGAATGGGGAGCTTATTTTGTGCCCACCCTTGCCAGTATTCGGTGGAGGGCATGAGGCGAGCGAACCACCACCCCCTCCCCAGGGCGACCTCATGATAGCCCCAGCGTGGCACCGAGCTCAACACAAACCCTTAGCACAGCTGCAAATGGAATAGGTCAGATCCGCCCAGACGTTTTAAAAAAAAATAAAAATTTCCCTCCGCTAATGAAAGAGCAAATTTCAAACATTAGCTTAAGAAGACATTAAATGTGGAGAGAGAAGCAGACAGGATTACATAATGAAGTGCTTTTCCAAAAGGGCAGCTCAGGAAATCACAGCCCTTTGGAGCTTAGTTTTCACTTTTTTTTCCCCTCCCTCTTTTAAAGGCCTCTGAGGTTAAAGTTTTCTGTAATAACTTACACATTCAACCCCACGGAGCTGACAAAGCAAAGGAGAGATGTAAGACTGAGGAAATTAGCAGATGATTAATCGAAACATTTAGTCACTGTCACGTCCATCACTCTCCTCGTGTGTTAAACCTTCATATCAAGGCTTGAGGACAGACCCGATGGAGATGCATTTCTATTTTTACTTGTGTGCCCTGGAGATAAGATACGGCAGTAAAAATGTTTGGTAGTAAAATTATGTGAGGTTTTTTTTTTTCCAAAATCCAGCTTAGCTTCTGTTTCTTCTACTTCTACTGCTGCCACTTTAAAAGAAAATGAAGTGCTGAAGCATGTTTTGCATACTGTGATTCCACAGTTATTTACATTTTATGCAGTATTCTTACAGTCATATGGAATTTGCTTTTAGCATTTTCCATGTTTGGAAAAGTGTGTGTGTGTGGGGGGGGGAATAGACGAGTGACTGTTTTTACTGTTCCATATTCGAAAAGAAACAAAAAAGAATAAATCACAATTTATGAAAATAAATCACTCAAACATTCAAAGTGCTGTTCACATTTATTGTAGAGAAGAGATGGATGTAGTCATAAAGATGTCACGTTTTGATTTATTCACCACATCAATCTGTGAGTTCAACAATTTAGCCATCAGCATCAGAACTTTTTTTTTTAGTTTCTGACTGAGAACCATGAAGGCATGCTTATATATATATAT
>NC_051440.1:10046797-10155195 GCF_001649575.2 Kryptolebias marmoratus | reverse complement strand
TTTTTTAGCCTAAGTGTCAGTTCACTGTCAGCATTATCCACCTTTGGTTATGCAGGCGGTGCTTCTTTATGGCATTTTGAGCAAATATTCGTTGGATATTTGTGCTCGGTCATTAAAGGGAACCAATCCTGGCTGAGAAAACACTAAATTTGAATCTGGAAATGTTTGACTTTTTTTTTAAAATAACACTGTATTTTAAACACACAGTGTACGGCTTTTACCAGAAAAAATACCTCCATGGCATTTAAAACCCAGAACTAGACACAGACAGCGTGCGTGTGTATGATTTTTGCACAAACTACTGACTGAACGGAGACACTTTGTTTGGGGATTCGGTCGGTTCAGTGACCGTGCCGAGTGTCTGCAGTGGAATAGATTTCCCAAACCTTCCTCTGTCTCAGACAATGTGATGCACTGTGAAAGGGCAAGAGAGGTTTTTATTTTTTCTTTTTTTTTGTTACTGCGGTGCCTCCAGATGCAGTTTTGTGGAATGAATCACATCTTTAAATCTTGAATTGCAATTTATTGGTACGCGAGTCCATCATCAGCCTTCTTTCAGTCGCTGAATAGTTTGCAAATGAGGTTTATAATAAGCAGTCGATGACAACAAAGGCTTTTTTTTTATAGTGTGCATGAAATTTAAAGGGCTTGGACCAAATGAATTTGATCATGAGGTTCTGCTGTCAGTCCAGGATGACTCTAAAGCACACTGGTCCTTTTTTAAATTATTATATTTTTGAATGTGTGAGAAAAAATAACCATCCACAGTATATTCTGCTTGTTTTGCCTGCCTGAGGCAGAGCGGGCTCTCCTACAGGCTGGTTTGTCTTCTGTTTAAAGATGATTTGAAGCTGGGCGTGACCTCTGGGGCTCTTTGGAGCTAAAAGGTCAAGTGGAGAATCAGTCGTCATAATCACATAATGTGGCATGAAGACCTCTCTCTTGACCTGGCCACTGACACAGATTTTATTCCTATCACCGCCGACCACAATGCTGTCTTTCATGCGGCTAGAATGCCATTTAGAGGATTAGTTTTTCTCGATAAGTACATTTATCTTTACGAACACATAAAGATGTGCTGCATGTGGCAGCAGCGCCCGGTTTGCAAAGTTTTGAAAGCACAGCGGGGACTTTGTCTGGAGCCTAATTATCTTCTTATGAATTCAAACTCTATCTGTGGAGAACAGTTACGTTCCGATGCCCGGGACTTATGCAATGCGTTCCCTGAAAACTACCCAATTATTTCTGAAAAGGAAGCCTCATTTGCAGAACTTCATTATAATTCACGACAGAGCTCAGCGCCCAGTCCAGTTCCTGCCAACACCAGCAGGAACAACAACAACAACAAAAAACAATCAGACAGAAGAGAAGGTGTAATGACCACATTTCACATCACTGAACTGTGATGTAAATGCAAAATCACATTTGTAGTAAAGTGCCTTCTGCTCTCTCTTATTGCTGCTTAAAAAAAAGGGACCTGAAAACAGACGGGCTTTGAAGTTTACCCACAGTTCAAAGCGAGGGAGATGACTGAGTGAGGAGGATGAGGTTTACCGTCCCGGCTAATGGGAGCTGACAAACTCCGGGGCATGAAATTACTTTTACTGATCCTGATGATAGCGCCTCTTTTTTTTTACCCCAATTCAAATCAGCCCTTTGCCTGTAAGACAGCTCAAATGGGCATGGTGAAGATAAGCTCCCGAAGTTAACGACAACTGCAGTGTAAAATATCCCGCAAACGTTTGGGCAGCGCTTAAATATTAAAGCAAGCAGATGATGAGCTAATCGCTAATGAGATGCAAAGTGACGAAACTTCACATTTCAGCGTGATGAAGTGAACTTTTTGTTCGTTTGTTTGTTTTGCTTAATTTTACACTAGGAGAGGAACAAGACTATGAGCCCCCCCATAGAAGTTTTGATCTTCCAGATCATTTATTTACATAGAGAGCTCAGACTTTACTTAGATTGTTAGAGCTGCAAATTTGCTCGCAGCGACTGTTCGGAAAGGTCACAAAATGCACATTTTAAAGCGTTTTAAATTCTCCTCCCAACAATCAGCGGCCATTACTTTCTCTAAGCAGCAAATTGAAAGTTTGAATTATTGATGTCCATAAGAAAAAAAGGCTGAGAGGAGCTGTTTTCTCGGTTCACAGTGGCATTTTGGAAAACAGCACTAGAACCGCAGAGTTCAAGTTGAGGTCCGAGTGACAAACACACCTCGGTTCTGGAGAACTGCTTGTAGGATGTTCAGAGAAGCCAAATCACCACCTTGTTTGATGGAGGAAGAAGAAAAAAAAAGCGTGCATCCGTGTGGCTTTACCTGAAGAGGCGTTGGAGGAAAATATTTCCTCATTATCAGACATTTACAAAGAAATCTGTAAACAGGAGGATGAACCGCATGTGGTTAGTGAAAGCTTCTGACTGGACTGAGCAAAGTTGGTTGGTAAAAGGAAAAAAAAAAGATTTAATATACTTGGATGAAAAGAACACCTGGCCAGCTGTTGAACATGAGGGGTGGATTGATCGTGAACTTCACTGCAAAACAAAACGATCATCAAAACTTACAACTAAAAATATCAGCTTCTAAAGCTGTAATGTTAGGGTTTGGCATTGGACTCTCAGTTCCCTGACCTACACATAAATACAAAATGTGTAAATATTGCTCAGATTAGGTTGTACATGTAAGATGGCCAAGAACTCCAAGTCTTTTGCAGGAGCAATTAGTGAAAATCCATCATACCTTTTAAGATTACATAAATCTCAGATAGGTATTTAGCCAGCTGGTGCGCTGACTATTTCAGCAAAAGGCATTTTTGATGGCGCTCAGTTAAAATGAAATTTTTCTTTGTTTACAAAAGATAAAAATGAAGTTGAGATTTGTGCACCAGTTATTAGTTTTTTTTTAAAGTGCCAGATTAGCCTCGGTCCTCTGACGCAGTAAACACAGAGCCCCCTTATCAAGAGACGCCGTCAGGAGAAAATTATTGAGTGCCTCGGGAAGCCAGAATTCAAAGTTGGAATTCCTCCATATCTGATGTAACCTCAGAGGGGCGAAACATCCATCAGAAAGCTACATCTGACAGGTCCTACCCCCTGAGGACATTTACCCAGTGACACATGGCGGATGGCAGTTCGAGCAGCATTAGGCCTCTGAATCCTCAGAAACGGAAGCAACCTTTGCCTCGCGTCACGCTGCGTGTGTGACGGGCAGCTCCAGCCTGAGAGACCCGTATGCAAAGCTCATTTGCAGTTTGTCCTAAGCGGACCATTGTTTCCTAGTTTCACTTCTTGTCCAAATATGGCCCGGCCTTCCAAAAAAGGCACCTCTTGTGTGGCGACGTGGCAGCGGTCCAGGAATTGAAATGTGACTAAAAAAAGTAGCTTTAAATGAGACAAAAGACTACCAGAGCAGCATTTCTGACCTGATGTCAGCTCCGCGAAGAAGGCTAGTTTAGTTATGATGCTGGAGGAGAGAGAGAGAAAAAAGGAAAGACAGATATAACCTGTTTGTTTTTTTAAAAAAATAAAATATCTCACACATATGCTTGCTTAGCTTTTTTGGTGGGGGGGAGACTTATCGTCAGCTCTGAAATGTTGCAGCATTCTGCTCCCACCCCGTAAGACCACCGCGCAGTCGGCTCCTAATGTTGCACGCCTTAGCACAAGGTGTCAAACAGACCAGTGTTTCTGTGAAACTGGCCCCCAGCTATCGGCACAAAGAGCCCCATAACTGGACCTGGACCGGCAACTTAATTGACACCGGGGCTCAGAAAAATGGAGCCTCACACAGGGGCGAGTTAGTGATAAGAAAACTGCTTAGTTGTTTTGTTTCCAGCCGGGTTTGTCAGGTTCCCACTGCAGTAAGTCACTTTTAAATCTCCATCAGGAGCTTTTCCAGTCCAAGCTTTTCCTCTCTCTCTCTCTCTCTCTCTCTCTCTCTCTCTCTCTCGCTCATCTCTGTCTTTGCCAGAAAAGCTGCTGGTGCATGATGATGTGCTTTGGACAAACAGACACTTCAGCACTTCTTCTGTGCTTTGTGACAGAGTTAAGCCCTCTTTGTATGATTTCCATATCAGCCAGCTGGACTGTGAGGCTGGCTCTCCTTTAAAAAAAAACAAAAACACTGTATATCCTAACTTAGAGGTCGGTCAGGAAGGATTGCATTTTATCAGAGACAGATCACTTCTTGAAACTCAGGTTTTCCATCAGACCTGAAGGCAGTTCTGTCTGGCGCTCTGCAAATCAGTTTATTAATTTTTCATATGCAAATATATCAGCTACCAAATAGATATGTTCAAATATTTATAGTTCTAATCATCCTTACATTTTCTCCTAGCTCGAGGTTGGCGATTCTGTTTTTGAATTAAATATTCCAAGCGCTAATAGATAAGTTGATACAGAAACTGATCCAATCGATGCTCAGAAAAATTATAATAACGTCTCCTAATAATGAGACTCTCTCGCCACACGTTGAAGTGATGTTTTATTTTTTTTCTTCCTTTTTTCATAAATAAAATGTTTCAAGCTGAGCTGGCTGGACTGACTGAAAGTTGATCACATTCTCTTTCACCTTTACTGTTTCGATGATCAAAACAGCGAACTTTAACATGTCTGTAGACCTAAAATTATTCACTTTAATGTCATAAAGTAAGGAAGCCAGAAACCATTACAGCCTTCAGAAGCTCAATTCAGAAAAAAGAACTATTGCCTCTTAAGGACAACTGTTTTGCAAATTTCATAAATTTTACTTTTGGGGGAAAATGGAAGTAGAAGTGGATGAATGAGATGTAGTTTTCCTGATGTCTGAGCTTTATCGTCCCATGGCCTTCGGGTCAAATTGACCCAAAGTCACAAGAGCTTCTCCCCCTTTCTCTATCTCTCTCTCTCTTTTGCGGGCTTCAGGAGGGTGTGCAAAAGCACAATTTTTTTTAAAATATAACCAGAAATGTCCTTCTTAGGTTTTGTTTATCAAATAAAAGCAAGAACAGTTATATTTTCAAAAAAAAAAATCAATGAAATAATAGATAAAAGGAAACAAATTATAAAAATTACATTAATATTAAATGATAAATTTGAGCTGTTAGCTTTATGAGGCTATTATCTGGTATCATTACTGGTATGAAAATGTCAGTATGCAGGAACAAATAGTTCAAAGACCTCTGTGAGAAGGTTAGTTTTAATAAAGCTGTGATTGTCTGCAGCCTTTTAGCTTTGTTTGACTCTTTTTCTAAGGCTGCACTAACGTTCCCAGCGCCACCTCTCGTTGGAAAGTGTTTCACGAAGAATTTGCTGCCATGATTGTTCACCTAATGTGCGCCCTCAGTTACAGAAGCAATTTGCCTTTTTTTTTTTCCCCCCCTTGACGTTTGGAGATATGACAGATTTTCTCAGTCCCCGTCTCGAAATCTTGGTGCCAAAACATCCTCCATCACGTTCCGCAGCTACTTTGGCTGCTGGAGACACGAAAGACGGCTTCCTTTTCCACAGTGTGGGTAAATCCACGTAACATACGCTGTCTGTTACACCCACTTTTTTTTTTTTTTTTTTTTTTTGTCTACACGGATTCAAAGCAAGAAAGCGCTCTCGATCAAATCTCCTCATCCATCCATCCATCCAGTCACATTGCTCTGTCCCAAGACACTTGGGGGGCCCTGCGGCTCCCATCGCCCCCCCTCCCCGCTCCCAGCCGGGCTTCTTTAATGAGGACTGGCCCCGGTGTGTTTGATCCTGCTGCCAGCTCGCAGCCCCGCGGCCCCTCGGTCTCATGCCTATTCAACAATCCCCACAGCCTCTACAGTTACTCCCCCACTGCCTTGGGTACAATATGGATCCAAGGCAAAAACACTCCTGGGTGGTTGTTTGATTTCAAAGCTGAAAATGTGGAGACGAGGGGGGAGAAACACAACAATTTAGCTGGTTGTTGACTTTCAAGCAGCTCTTCAACTGTACATTGATTTCTTCAAAAACTCTCAAAATACTGACTGCTACAATTCTACAAATGTAGGCTTCGAGCTCCAATTATTTAGCTTTTCTGACCACAGTTGTAGTGTAAAAAAAAAAAAAAGACCATTCGCTGCATATAAATGGAGCCTGTAAAAGTGGCACTTCTTTTGTTTTGTCCATAGGACGGAGGTCTGCTGATGAACAACCCAACAGCGCTCGCGATCCACGAGTGTAAGTGTTTGTGGCCCAACACACCCCTGGAGTGCGTGGTGTCGCTGGGGACGGGCCGCATCGAAACCGCCGGCAAGAACAGCGCCACGTACACAAGCCTCAAGACCAAGCTTACCAACATCATCAGCAGTGCCACAGACACAGAGGGTAAGGGCGAAGCACTTACAGGGATGGGTCAGACATTTAAAAGCGCGGGTCTGTGGAAGAATTACGAACAAATAATATCTGTTGCAAAAATCTCTTTGAGCAGTCTTAGTTAGGAGAAATAGAGGATTGATGAGCTCATTGTCCAAGTGGCGCCAAGACTAAAGCAGATTGTTGCTGTCTTTAAAGAAGTCCAATCTGAAAAATTGCTTAAAAGTTCTTGCAAACACTATTTTAGCAGCCAGCTGTGGCACTTCCTGCAGGAGTTTAAAAATATTTCTTCTGGAATAATCATGTAATAAAAAATTGACAGCTGTGTAAATATTTATAAAGTAGCATTTGCATGAACTGTTTGAAAATCTTGTAGATTGAAGTTGGTTTAAGATGCCAGAGATCCACTTTAGTCTTTAGTCTTGTCGTTAGATTGTCACTCTTGTCAAAATTAAACTATTTCTTCAAGCTGAAGTCATTCAAAGAGCTATCTACGACAGGTAAGATATTAATCATTCCTAACCTTTCCAAAGAACCCCGTTTTTAAATGTCCAAACTATCCTTTTAAACTGTTTTGTTCAGTAAAGCTCATCTTTGTCGGGTTGAAAATCAGAGCATGGTGATCGGTTTGCTCATCATTTTCAGGACTGCAGTTCATACTTTTCTCTGTCTGTTAGTTTTAAGATACAGATTCAGTAATACACACTTAAAGGGCCTTTTTAAATAACCTGTATATCCAAAAACAATTCATTCAAACCTGAAGGAGAACATGTGAGACTGATTTGGCTATTAGCTGGTGCGCATCCTAACAGTTTTTATGGACAGTGTTGGATTAGGTTCAGTATGTTTAATGTAAACCAGAAACTATGTATACAAAATGTTATATATTCTAGGTAAAAGGAAAATGAGACTTTATAGTTCCAGTACAGAAAGTGTCCCTCTTGTTGTTGACTCGGTCCAGGATTCATCCCGCTGGGGCCTGTTTGTTTGCAGCTTCTCCCTCTCCTTATCATCTCTGGACATGGGCACTCTCTGCTGTGCCTAAATTTGTCTCAGCCCCCCTCCCCGTTGATGCTGTGGTGACCCAGTTGCCTCTTTGCATTTTTTGCCCCTCCTGTCCTGTATGTGGAATTAAGACCTCCCCAGCTTTCGGCGGAGGCTTTTATGTTTGGAAACAGCAGATAAGTCGGAGTGTTTTATCTGAAACTTTCCCCTCCGTGTTCAGAAGCCTCCTGCTTTGTCTCGGGAGTCTCAGCGGAGCTCAGTTTCTTGTTAGGAACAGATAAGGCCGAAATAGGAGTTTAGATGGAATCATAGCTCCCAATGTCAAGCAAACAGACAGGGAAACATTGTTCTTTGAGCCTGGTGTAACATTACTGTGAATGTTTACAACAAGTCTTGGAAAAAATGACCTTGGGTTAGTTCTCTCACGAGACGGCTGCGTGTTTCCAGCCTTTTACAAATTCTCTGTGACAGCACTGAAATGCTACGAAGAGAACCGGTTTGTTTACAAATTGGGATGCTAAGTGTGTCCTGAGGCCTGCAAAAGAATTTTAACCTTCCAGTCGGTTCGATTGTTTGGACCCACAGTGGATGTGGGACTTTTAAGTCTCCTTCTCTGGCTTCCAAAGGCTCAAATCTGTGATATTGGCCTTTTTTTTGTACAGTTACAGACTGTGAATATAAAAAAAAAACCCACACCAATTCTTACTTTGTAATATTTTCTCCTAATGGAAAGCACTCGGTGATTGGCATTCAGGTTGTAATCCGATGTACCTTACGGTTGATTTTACAAAGCTGTCGAGAACAATTTCCACTGAAACAGTTGGAAACTGTCAAGTCAGACTTTATTTACAAAGTGCATTTCATGTGTAAAGCAACCCTGTGTGCTTTCCAATAAGAACCTAAAACAAAAAAAAAAAGATAAACCAGTGCATTTGGATGGACTTGCACATACATACAGAATCATAAAAATACCGAAACAGAATACATAAGTATTAAGCTTTTGCAGATAGGAGCATATTTAAATATTAACAACAGAGATTCTCTCAGGTCAAGAAGCCGTGCATTCAGTGCCATTAGAGCCCAGATACAGAAGAGGCAGTTTCCCCTGAAGGTGCGAGTCATGACTGATTTATCACGATCTGCAGACCTGAGGGACAGAGGAGGCACTTTGAAAATTTTAAATTAATATTATAAAAATTATATCGATTGAAAGCTGAAAGACAAAACTCGTTTTACTGGTCCGACTGGTCCTCAAATATGATCACAAGATGTGGATCAGAACTAAAAGAATGAGACCCCGGAAAGTTTTCGAGATAAGGTGAGGAGCTCTATCATCCGGAGGGACCTCGGAGTAGAACCGCTGCTCCTCCGTATTGAAACGAGTCAGCTGAGGTGGTTCGGGCATCTGATTAGGACGCCTCCTGGACTCATCCCATTAGGAAAAGACATGAAGGCAGACCCAGAACTCACTGGAGGGATTATGCCTCCTCTGTGGACTGGGAATCACCTCGGGATCCTCCAGAAGGATGTGAAGCGTGTCCCTGAGGGGAAGGGAAGTCTGAGTTTCCCTCCTGGACCTGTTACCTAAGCCACCCGAGCACGGATATATGAGAAAAAAAAAAGGATGAATCAATTATCAGTCTATTATTGCTGCCTTAAGTGACTCTGTTCCAGTCGGATCAATAACCCGCTGTCAGAGAAGTCGGGTGGTAAAATTCAGTTCCTGGTTAAGTCAAACTGAAGAAGAAAGAAATCATATTTTCACCTTGGAAAAAAAAGCCTTTTTTTGCTCTTCTTTACTCTTTCTTCAGTGCAGAAAATACTCCCCAGGTCTGCTGTTATTAAAACCAGAGCAGCAGCCGTTTCTGTCTTGTAGTTTACCTGCCTGTGGCTGCTTCTGCAAAATACTGATAAGTCCAAACTAAAAGCTAAAATCCCACCAATTATTGTGATCAAAGGAGAACTGGGCTGCCTCACATCATAGCCCACTTCTTCTGACTCTAAAAACCATCCGCCTTATCTCTTAAGCCAATCTTGTCTCTGTCTTTTTATTAGGCTAAAGTTATTTTTACAGGGTCAAACATTTAAAGCACACTGATTGGCTGTGACAGCGTAATGAAAGCAGATACAACTTGGATCGTTCTTTAGATAAACTCCTCGATTCTGGTAGGGCCTTAGAGGCGGCCAGTTTTGATAGTGTCTGTGTTTAACGTCCTGACCGACTGTGGGAACACAGACTTTTTGGGCCTACCTGGGATGTTTACGTTTGTCGCCGCTGCCCTGTGTGCGAGCGTGAGCGCTGCTGATTTTAAAAAGCGTTCATCCGAGGCAGACGAAAACAGTTCTGACAGACAAGCCCAGACGTTTTTTTCTTCTGAAACTTCCTCAGACTTTCAGCCCTGAGCTCTTAGTCAGTGACACATGAAATGCTGTCACCGCGCTGACAGACAGGATTTGACTTCCCGCGACCTTTTTCCCCCCTTCCACACGCACTTGTTGAATGTTTGGACATGTTGGAGCTGTTGGGAGGTGTTTCTAAGTTTGCTGCACGTGTGACCTGACCCTCACCTTCTTTCTGTCCTCCAGAGGTTCACGCTATGCTCGACTCCTTCCTCCCCGCGGACACCTATTTCCGCTTCAACCCCTTCTTGAACGAGGACGTCTCCCTGGACGAGAGCCGGCACGAGAAGCTCAACCTGCTGCAGGCTGAGGGCGTCCGTTACCTGGAGAGGAACGAGGAAAAGCTTAGCAAAGTCGCTCGCATCCTCACTCGAGAGAAAAGCTCCATCCAGAGGGTGACAGAGTGGGCCAAGCTTAAGGCTGACATGTATAACAGTCTATCCTCAAAGGTTTAGAACCATGCTGCTTTCCTAGTTCCCAATTGTACACAAATATTTAACTTTACCACAATAAATGTGTCAAAGTTTATGGTTTTTTGACCAGTAGTTTTGGAAAAACAATGTGTGAATGAATCCAGCATGCCAAACGCCTCCTTCCTCCTCAACAACACTTTGACTGATATTTTTAGCATTGGCGTGCCAACAAATTTGGCTCTTCCTACAGAAGTAATTTTCCCTGCCAGCCACACTGGCAAAGAAAACTGGTCTGATTTTAGCCTGCTTTCAAAGACGACGTTTTAAAATGGCTTTTAAATCTGAAAAATCTCCTATAATAGGGAATAAATATCACCTACGTTAGCAAAGGTTTCTCCAGGAATCGTTCATAATTCATAAATTCATAAATTCATAAATCTGTTCATAATAATTTAGCGCCTCTTGGCTCATGGCTAAAATCAGCACAGGTGTTGTTTGGTGAAAAATTAAGTCAAGGCCAGCAGAAAGCTGACGTCGTTTAGGCCTTTTCCACACAAAAACAGGTTTTCCGAAACAAACTTTTCAAAAATTTTTAATATTCTTGTAAAGATGGCACAGTTTTTAGAAATGTTTTCATTCACACAAAAGCACCAGAAATGACCTAAAATGCCGTGGTAACTATGCCAGGCCTGTGTGTGGCGCTGTAACGCTGCCGCGACGATACGTCAGAAGCCGAAAACAAGACGTGCAGGCTTGTGGCACGCTGGTTGGACATTTAAACACAAGTAGAAGAGCATGGCGTCGGGTTTTAGGTCAGATTAGAGGGTTAAATATCGTTTTCCAAAGGTTGCATTAAGGGTGGTGTTTTAAGATTTATTTCACTCTGGAACATATTTTCAGCAAACACATTTTTGGAGCTCCTACAGCACTGTTACCGTACGGACGCAAGGCTGAAATGATTAAAAATAAATAAATAAATGGTGTATTCAGAATTCCTGTTACTGTGTGGACGACCCCTCAGGAAAAAAAAGGCTGGATTTGAGGAAGCAAGTTGCCTAAATCTGAACCTTAAAAACAGAACCTACCCTCTAGCTGTTCACCTGTTGTTGTTGTTTTTTAGCTTTAAAAGCTAATTTATTTCCAGCTTGCTGCTGGTTTCTGGCTACATATTTGGAGTGATATAGATAAGCTAAATCTGATCCTATTGTGGAACAAACCGTCCTGAAACTATATCATTTTCAGCACCAGGAACCTTTTGAGGCAGTTATGAACCTTTTCACAAGCGTGCACTTTCTAATTATTAGCTTTTTGTTAAGTTTTTTTTAATGACTTTGACACACCCTCACGGACCTGTGGACTCCTTTAAAACAACCTACAGATGGGTTTCACAGAGTTTTACTGTATTGCATATGTCAGTCTGTATAGCTGTAAGACAAAAATGTAACAAATATTTGCAAACTGTCTAATCCAGGGGTAGCATAAGTAACATTTTTCAGGTTTGTACATTAAACAATGCAGCTACGGGTAAATTGTATCATTTTTATTGAATAAAATCACTAGACGAGGACCCACTTAAGGCAGTACAGTATTGCTTGTGTGTAATTCTAATATAAATATGATACTATAATATTTAACAGGATTTAAACGGGGCGTAGCTGTCGTAATGTTGATGTGTTGTTTTAGCTCTGGAGTGTTTTAGGTTCAGATGTTTCGAACACTTTTTATGTTTACTTGATTGTTTTGGTTTCCCCGAGGCATTTTTTTCTTTCTTTTTTTTAATTATTGCTCTGTCTTCAGCTTGTCCTCTTCCTGTTTGATGCCTTTTCTTTAAAAGCCTCTCTCACCCTTCCTCCTTTTGTTTCAGTTGCCACTCTTCTGTACTGTAATGTTTGTTGAAATGATTCGGGTCATATCTGAAGAATTGTATTGAAATTGATTTCTTTCTTTCCTTTTTTTTTTTCCTTTTGTTATTGATTTGCCATGGTGAGAAAAAAACAAAACTGTTTCCTATTTGCTGCTAAAACCTGCACTGCAGACGTCCGCATCCAGGCCTAATCAGGTCAAGTACTGTATAACCGACACCACGATGTGCGAGTCACTCCCAGAGCGCCTGAAGTGAAATGGCTCCCAGATTAATGTAATTCCACTGTTCTCCTGTTGGTCCTACGCAGAGACTGTTAGAGAATGTAATTAAAATCCGTCCCTGAACTATAATGCACCCCGACTTCTCTAATTATTTGACGATAAGCCGATTAATATCTCCGTGAGTCTTCAGCTTCTTTGACAGTCTGTGGATCTTAGGAAGTGCAGATATTAAGTTTGCATCGTGTACTCACAACTGTCTAATTAACCCAACAAAGATTAAGACTGATAAACCACCTTCACTGCTCAGTATCCAACGTGCTTGGCTTAATTAGCAACTTCTGATTTGCAGAACAACAACCAAACCGTGCAGTTCGACATCCCGATTGTTCCTGTTAGTGTGTTTTTTTTTTTTTCTTTTCTCTTCCCCCTCCTCTCCTAACTCAAATCTTATCTTGTAAAGGCAGGGGGTGTATTTGTCAGGGGAATGTAATTTCACTGCTCATCCCTGAGCTACCTGTCATAAAATCGAGGAAGGTGAGGCGAGTTGACTGCAAGGCTGTGCTCAGGCAGCTGGATAACAGCTCTGGCTGGTGATGGATCGCATTTCCCTCCAGCATAAACTCTGTGCACCGACACAGCTCCCCGCCGACTGCTTACACACACACACACACGTGAAAACACAGCGATGGCTTAAGGAGGCAGAAGATGCAGGGAAAAGGTGCTCGGAGGAGGAAACGTTGCAGCGTGCAGAACATTTACAAACATAGTTTTACCTGGAGTTTAACAGCGGTACAGAGAAAAGCAATTTGGTGCTCAGTGAAAACAAATATATATATATATATTCAGAAATATATATATATATATATATATATATATATATATATATATATATATATATATATATATATATATATATTTAACTGAACTGAAGTTTGCCTTTAGTGTTTTCGGAGGTTTTAGAGTAACCAAACTGAAGGAAAAAGGCATTGCTTTTACGGATGAAGACAGTTCACAGAAGGTTTTTATCTTTTAGTTGCACAAAAACAAACATCTATATATAAACAAATTGTGAGGTTCTACACTAAGAAACTGGTTTTGTACCTATACAAGTGTATAAAAAAATTTAAGACCCAGCATTCTTGGGAAGGAACACATATCGATCTTTGCCTTTATAATAGAATTTTAAACTGAGATCATTTGTGTTGTATACAGCTCTACAAACCTCGGTTTGAATAACAGAGTTTAATTCTGACCAGAGTGGCGAGCTAACAGCTAGTCCAAGAGGGACCAAGACCAACATTCAATTCAGTTTCTTCATATAGCGCCAAGTAACACCGAAAGTCGTCTCAGGGCACTGTACAAAAACATTCACAGACTTTATAAGGAGCCAATTAGTAAAGGTCATCTTTCTAAGGAAGCCAGCAGATTGTGATGGATCTTCACTTCACCAGGCTCAGGACGGGTGGCCATCTGCTTTGACCGGCTGAGGTTTGAGCAGACAGGAAAGAGACACAGACAAACATAGAATGATGGGTCCAGGTGTGGTTTCTATTGGAAGACAATATAAAACACATGTTAATGATAATTACACATACAGACATAGAGAGTTGAGAGAATAAAGACAGCAGCAGAATGAGGAAATGTGGTCAGTTTATCTGTAGCAGCATAACTAAGGGATAGCTCAGGAAACCCAAATCAACCCTAACTATAGGATTTGTTAGAAAGGAACGTCTAAAACCTGGTCTTAAAAGTAGACAGGGTGTCAGCCTCATGGACAGAAACGGTAAGGTGGTTCCACAGGAGAGGAGCCTGATAGCTGAAAGCTCTGCCTCATGTTCTACTTTTAGAAACTCTAGGAACCACAAGTAAACCTGCAGTCTGAGAGCCAAGTGCCCTGTTAGGATAATATGGAACAATAAGATCTGTATTATGAGATGGTGCTTGGTTGTTGCGGCCACCTTAAAACAACTTTGATTGCAGTAATTTCATTGCAGTTCATGCGAGCACTGTTAAATTCTGAATGAAACTCCATTTCTCCAAGCTCACGTCTTTCAATAAGCTATCAACACCAGGTAGGATATTAATTGTTAACAACCTTTCCACAGAACCTCATTTGAAAATTTCTGACCTATCCTTTTAATTATTCTGATCAGGTTAGTGCCCCCTGTAGGTAATATGGTTATTCAACTGGTAAACGCCGCCTGCACTCAGTAGTGTATAAAGAACTCCTAATGTAATTACACACCACACTGAGAGACGAAATGCATCCCCCCTCTGATGTAAACAGATCTGACACGTGAGCCGGTCCTCCAGCAGTAATCACATCGCTAATTTCATTTCGTTCACACCTTTGCCTCAACCTCCAGACTGTAAATACATCTTTAGTTCATAGCTGAATTGTGTATTAAGGATGTTAAGCAGAGCTCTCTCTCGCCTTGTTTCTTTTGCAACAACTGCTTATCCTCGTGGTGGCTGCTCCTCAATTACACCTCACATTTAAGCCGCAGCAAACAAACCCAGCTCATTAGCGCCTAAATCGTTTTGGAGTGCGCGATTCATAACAGGATCACATATGGAAAGTTTAATTCCAAAATATTACTGCAACCTAGTTTAACTAGAAGTCAAATCTGAGCACAATAAACTGCTCATGCTATTTTTATTTTTTTTTACGTTGTCTCCGATGTCTTTCTTGTGTTTAATGAATGTCTGATGACAGTCACTGTGCAACTTGCAAAGTGCCACTCTTTGTCTCCAAGGTGCAATATCCTTGAACTTCAGAGAACTCCTCAGAGTATTTTACAGATATTATGCGTGGAGAAAAACGATAATGAGATCCAAGACCTCTGTAAATGTATCTGGAGGCAATCTAAAAATGAGAGGCAAGGACAATTACAGCGTTTCTCAGTAAGAAAGCAGAGGTGGGTGAGAGGCGTGACCTCGAGAGGATGGTTTTGGTCAAACGGCTCTGGCTTTATGTTGCTTCCTCAATCCAGTGAGAATTAAACTCTTTTTCTCCGAACTGAAGTGATTCAAAGAGATATCTGCAACAGGTGCAGTAATTATTGCCCATAACTTTCCCCAGACCCTCACATGAAAAGATCCAAACTACTCCTTTAAAGCCCTTCAGCTGGCTTGTTATCTACGCTTTAGCTCAGCCTGGTCCCAGATGAGTGGCCACATGGAGCATGAAGCCATTCTCTTCTTGCTTCACATCTCCACCTAATTTGTTTATCTCAGCGAACCAGCTTTTGGACAGCGTCTCAAACCGCAGACCGCGTTTGTTTGACAAACCCGACTCATCTTTATGGGAATAATTGTGCCTCTTGCGCCGTGGGTTTGACTCTGTGACAGCAGATGGCTGCCATTTCAAAGCCTGAGATAAAGTATGAGTTATAGTGGGAGAAGAGGGAGACAGAGAGAGAGAGAGAGAGAGAGAGAGAGAGAGAGAGAGAGCATCACTGGCTTCAAGGTAAACCAATGAACTAATGAACAGGGCGGAAATGCGCCATTAAAGTCACATGGCCCCATCAAGCAGAATCCTTGTTGATCCCAGGATGTGATCAACGGAACAACCTGCCTCTCGATAACAGGATACCGATGACGCCTAACAACTGCTGTCCAAAAAAGTTCAATTCTGTTCATTTGTGCGGTCAAAATTATAAATCCAGTTACAGTCAATTTATTCCCATCATGATACAATGCACACACATGCAGTACATTATGGAATGTCAGTCAGGAAAAGTTATCTGTTGATGGATGCCGGTGGCGACAGTGGAAAGGAATGACTCCCTTTTAACGGGAAGAAACCTTTGGCAGAACTAGGCTCAGGAGAACTATAACAATACCAAAAAAAGCAGTTGTAGCAATAACAAAGGTCTTTTAAAATGGGAGTTTGTGGTAAATTAACGAACAATAAATATCTAAACAGCAGATAGATCACTGAACGAAAAATGATTAGTTCTGAAGGACTGAGAAGCTAGTCTGAGCGGCACCAAGGTCAAAGTGGGTTGCTGCCATCTTAAAACCACTCAAGCCTCAAAAGTGTCGAAGTGGTTCATGTGAACTTTATATTATACAGACGGGCATCAGTGTCACATTACGTGGTGATCTACATAGAACCCTGTTGTTGTTTACATACAAGTGCAAAAGAGCTGTCAGGAAATATAAGTATCTGCCGGGATAATTGAATAATGCAAATTGGACAGAGGTGTAAAAGTTTATAAAATAGACTGGTTTGAAATACTTTAAGTTTAGAGTTTTAAGATGGCAGCGGTCCACTTTGGCCTTGACCCTACTTCAGCTAGCTTTTAGTTTGTCGGTCTGGTCAGAAATAAACACTCTACGGTTGTTCAAAGAGTTAGGACAATAAAGAAATAGTCTGGTCATTTTTTAAGTTCTGTCCCAAACTTTACTCAGCTCAGAGCAGACTGATACATTCAGCAGCCTTTCAGCACCACATAATGGTCTGCACTCGGCACACACACATTCGTACAGTAACACAAATAGTGTGAACAGGACAGAATAAAGAGCGTCATGCAAAAATGTTCATGCTTAATATTGGCTAAGGTGATATTCTTTCAGACCAGTATGCCCTTTTTGAGAAAGACTTGTTTTAAGTGTGTGAAAAACAAATAAAATGGCCCCTTGTTTTTATACAGCCATGAGCCTAGCCTGGGTGAAGACCTTTGCCCTTTTCTTCGTCTGTGACTGATAATGTACTATTTCACAGAACAGAAAAAAAAATCACCAAATTATCTCTTAAGTTGTTCATAACCTTTTCCTAAGTCCCCCACTTTAAAAAAAAGTATCCTTTTAAATTTAAAAGCTGCTCCCTGCTGTTAAATACCAACAACCTGGCATGGCTGAGCTTCTTAATGGACAACTTTTGGTTTGTTGTGCGATTAGAACCTCACCCAGCTGTTGTCCAGCTGTGATTTAGAGGCCCCCGAAGCGACCGAAGCGCCGTCCCTGTGTCTATTTGTGTTGCAATTTGCCGGGACACGGCTCAGTGCCTCGGGGCCACCGAGCATCAGCAGCGGCGCTGCAGTGCGCGGAGCTAGGCGGCGACCCCTCCGCCCCGCCCGTGTGAAACTGGTGGGAGAGAGGACCAGGGAGGCAGAGTGAGAGAGCGAGAGAGAGAGAGAGGGAGAGAGAGAGAGAGAGAGAAGGAGGCAAGTGCAGCAGCAGGAGGAGGAAGAGGAAGAGGAGGAGGAGGAGGGCTCGGCGCTGAAACGGGACTCCACGTAAATAAACAGCTTGCAGCGGCTCTACCGCCCGAGTGTCGCGGAGGGGCCGAAGAGACCGGAGCGGGCTGCGCGAGTTCGCCGGAGAAGAAGAAGAAAGAGAAGAGGCAGGTAAGAGGAGTTCAATTCCAGCGTTTTATAAGCGTTTCCTATTAAACACGTGCGGAGCAGCTTCCAGCCCAGGCAGGAGTTTGTAGAGGAGCGCAGCAGCCCGGCTACGCTGATTTGGATGCTGTAATAAAGCACTAACAGCCCTCTTTGGAGCGAATGCACATGGCTCGTTAAAAAATAAATCAAAATACTTTACTGGATTCTGCATTTCTGAACCTGGGATCAAATGAGCGAGCGCAGAAAGGCAGGTGCATGCTCTGAACTGTCAGGGTTTGGCAGCTTGAAGATCCTGTAGATTTCCAGGACATAGCTCTACTGTAGCTGACAGTTTGATTTATTTCTTTATTTTTGCTCCTTTGTTGATGAAATTGCTGTCTTCATACACCCAAATCCCCCGTGTCCCGTAAGCTGATTTGCTCCCCACATGTTTTAATTCCCTTCATGTTCATATCACAACTCTATCTTGTTTTGACCGACCAGTCAGTTTGTGTCTAATTTCCCTTCATCGCTCTCAATCTGGTAATGATAGTCCCCCTGAGATTTTCCCCCCTAATTACGTCCCATATCCTTTATTTTCACTTGTCAAACACACACTCTGTGCTGACAAACAACAATCCTCTGCTGTCAGCTCCCCCCAAACCCTCCTCCTCATCCTCCTCTTTCTCCCTCTTCAATCAAAGCTTCAGTCAAAGGAGGGGGAAACTCACCACCGTGCTACAACAGCACCCTTTGCCTCATCTGCTCATCCCCAGCCTCTCCATACACACACCCTAACACACACACATGCCTTGGAGTGCGCACTTTCGCTCTCTGCTCAGTTGGCCAAATTAATACAATGCTAATGACCTCTGCTTTATTGTCTGAAACGCCACCGCTCCCTCTGAAAGAGGCTGACACACTTTCTAGCCCTGCTTATTCACACCACCCAGACTACAGTTAATCTGTTTGAGAAGATAACAATATCCCTCTATATCCGCCTTGTGTTTTTTGTCTGCGCTCATGTGGAAACGGGCGGCAAAAGAGGGTGATGCTTTACGTGCGCACGAACCCCTTGAATGCCACGAAAATGTTGGCGCTCTGCTCACCAGGAAGGAGCTTTGTCTCAGAGAGAAACCTTACCGGAGACGTGCCAACGGGAATGTTCAAGCTCATTTGACAAACGTGGAGAAATCGGGACAAGTTAGTGACCTACATTGTGCTGCCGTCTTTACTTTTTTTGCCATCCGCACACTAGGCAGGGGGGGGGGAGATTTGCATAACTAAGGGATTATCATGACACACGTTGGCCAGAGTTATTGAGAAAGCACCAGCCTGTGTGACTCTGCTGACCTAAAACCAATCTCTGGTGTGGGAAATGCTTGGGTTGTTGTTGTTGTTTCAGTGGCTGCCTTCTTCTTCAGGAGCCGCCACAGCAAGGAAACTGACACGAGACATTCGGCAATTGCTTTCCAATCTAGAGACAACCTGGACTCGAACCTGCAGCCTCAAGATCACAAGATCCCCGGCGCCGACCGCCTAGCTACCACAGCCTGGGAAAAGCTTGGGTGTTGGAGTGAAAATGCCACTGATTTCACCCCGTGGGCTGGGGAAGCACGCAGACTATTCTTTGAGAAAGGATCAGTGCTCGTTCTGTGAGCAGCTGTCTGTGGCATGGTGAATACCACCGACTGCAGGATGGAACAAAGTGTCTCACAGACAGAAAGAGTTCCTCTGTGTAACTTTGTGTTGATGATGACATCATTTCTTCTAGGAACTGGTCAATGGGGGGGGGGTAGACTGTGATTAGACATTTCAAAGGAGGACAGAGCATATGGCACCAAGAGACCCAACATTTTGAAAGCGGCTCAAGTCTAGTTTGATGTTGTGATTTATAACTCTTCTCTCCTCTCTAGATAAAGAATGGAGACACTGATTCAGTTCAAACCAACAGAGCAGACATGAGCTGAAGTCAGTTAGTTGATTAACAGAACTGCAAAAAGCTATTTTTTGGTACCAAAGTGCTTTACTTTTACGCATACTCACCAGCAATTCTGATTTTATTAAATCTAATTTGACATTTGTTGGTTGGTTATGTCATATCATCAAATATTAAACTTGAATACCTGTGCTTTTTCCCATGTTTTTACAATCTTTGACAAAATAGTTAATTGATCAGTTAAGAAAATAAGGACGTAACTCATTGGTTGGCTGTTGAATATAGAGATTAGTTCAATGTAGAACTAAAATGTTCATCCCACATTAGACTGGAAAATGTACATGTAGTCAAGATGATAACTTTTGCTTTTGTTTTCTCTTGCAAACAGTTTTAATCAGAAACAATTTTCTTTTCTTTGAATTATTATTATTATTAATATTATAATTTACAAATCCTTGTACTTATCCTTGTTGGTTAAGTTGTTTTTGGTCGAGATTTTGAGCCGTTCTTCAAAACCTGCATCCACACTGAAGGAATTTAACAAGAACCTTCATGTGAAGTGCCAAAACATAATTATGACTCGTTGAGACTCGCTCTGAAGGCAAACATTCCCAATAAAATTTTTGTGAAAATGTCATCTTTTACAGTAAACACATTTAAAGTCTGGCACAAGAAGGCTTTTGGTTTCTAATTATAGAAACTAATGCTTGTCATGACAACTGGATTGAATGAATGTGTATACTGTAAATAGGCAACCTTAAGTTGCTAGTCATAATTTAGGATATGATTGTTTTGAGTGACAAGTGGAGGCTTTACCCATTGAAATCTTGCCAAAATGTATGCTCTTTTTCAGTGTTTATCTCATGGGTCCACAGTTTTATACTCAATAGGTGGCCATAAAGTGCTGATTTGTCAACTATTTATTAAACAAGAAACCTATCCTGTGTGTATGGGAAACCATCTGGTATGCAGGAGGAAGTATTTAGTAGGAAAAATAGCTTCAGGGAATATAAACCCATCAACCTGAAAACACAAAATGTTCCTGATAATGTCATCCAAAGACTTAATGAAGTTTTGGTAAATTATATAACTTGTATAAGCTTGAACTTGACCGGCTTCCCTTTAGGCTGGTTCCAGTGCAGGTTTTAAGTCACGCACCCTCCACGTAAACAAATGGGATGTTGTCCTTGGCAGCATAAAAACAATTACATCTCAAATATTTTTGTTTTGGGTGTTGACTCATAGCTGCTACCTGATGAACGTGCTCTGCTGTCTTCAGGTTCTCAAGCAGATCTGTCTTTTGGACATCACTTCTGCTTCAATGAACCTCAGATGTCAACAGTGAACTGACAAACTCCAGGCTTCAAAGCCGTAGTCCTACAAATCAACTGGTAACTAGCAATGCCCATTTTTCCCTTGTACTCCATGAAAACCCAGTCATCCCTGATCAACGCGCCACGATATTTTTTCTTGTTGTGAAAAAATGGCACAGGCGCAATTCAATAATTCACCATCATGTGTCAGTCCTGCTGATTGACTGAATGATTGAGTGCGCTCTGGGGACATGTATATATGATCCAGCAGTGGCTGTGGAAAGAAGAGCTGTGCTGCTCAGCTGTGACGAGATGAAACCTCCAGGGACTCGTGGAGGCCCATGCCTATCCATTAGTGTCACTTCGGCCGGTGTGTTTCTTCCCGACAGATCGCTCACACACACAGCAGCACAGCACACTCACAGCGCCTGGACCTCCTTGTCACAAGCACTTTTGTCTCACTTTGGGACTGATGAGCGCCTCATTAGAGGACCTCACAGGGAAGACCCCCCACCCATCGCCCCACCACACACACACACACATTGCATCACAAATGCTTAAATACTTTTCTTCAGTTGTAACTTGGACTAATGTATGCGGGGGCAGATGTGTACATCTAAAAAAGGAGAATGTGGTGCATCCATCTTATTATGTATATGCACATTTCACTTTCTGCATTTCTCTCTCTGAATCGGGGCTGTGGGGATGGAAGGTGGTTGGTGCAATTAGAGTTTCACAGCCAGTTAGGCAGCAGCTCTAATAGGGATCGACACGTTCTTGTGAATCTACTTCACACAGCTGCAACTGTTGATGTTTACAACCTAGACCTTTATTATTCTGTCAGGCAGAAGATGAATTTAAAAAAAAAAGATAAATGAGATTATTTATTTTCTGCTCTTCGCACCACCAGTGAGTAATTAGATACAAAAACATAGAGACACATTGCTTTTTCCCTTGCAGCTCTAATGATTCACACCAAATAACTGAAGAAATGATTTCTGGAGTCTTTAGGGACTTTCCAGAACAAAAAAAAAAATCAAATAATCAAATATGCAGTCTACAAGTTCAAACTAAGTTCAGGCCCTGCTTTTTCAATTTGTAGAAACAAACTGCGATGTCATCTTGTCAAATAAGAAGGCTTTTTGTTTTATTTGTTTAATATCCGCATATAGTGAATGTCTTTGAATTTTGGTTTGTTGGCAGGATGTTACTATGTATTTTAATGTGTCATTTTACTAACTTCTGATACACAGTTTTAACTTTCTCTGACAGACTAATTGGTGATTAACCCCACTCGTTTTTTGAGAGGCTTTGTCTCTTGTGCCAGAACAACTTGTTTTTATTATTTTGATGCTCAAGTGGTTGTTACTGCATGCAGGCAAACAAAAACAATCCTTTGGCTCTTGCAAATTAAATTTGAATATTTGCTGATTGTTGTTTGTCTGCAAATGAAAACTGAATGTCATTTTGCGCTTTTTGGACACAACGAGCACCTTGAAAAATCAGAAACAACGGGCGTTCTAATTACAGTGACCTAACATTTTAAAAGCCGAATGAATAATTGTGGAAGCTAATCAATTTAGTATCTACAGATACTGGCTTCAGTGATAGTTGTTGCTTTAGTCTCATATCAGACTGTTTTTGGGCAGTAGGTGGTTTGACAGATGGCGGATGACTAAAGGTCAGTGCAGTCATCCCAGGACGGCCCCACTGTGACCAAATTATAACACCAGAGCTTTACAGCATGACAGTCATCAAGCCTAATAACTCAAGGTTGCTATGGGAACACTATTATCACCCTTGTCAGGTTAGTGCACCCTTTAGTGAGGACAAAACATGTAGACATGTTCCTTTTCTGTCGAGACCAACTGCCAGGGAGCAGCAGCAATCAGCCTCCCTTTGAAGTGAGACTTTGGGATAATAGAATTTAATGGTTTGGGTTTTATCCCTCTTCTATGACCCGAACAGATTCACTTGTGTAATTCGTTGCATTTACAGCCCAGCCCGGCTCAACTAACCTTGAGTTTAGATGTGTAACATCAGCAAATGAAGCTGGAGCTTTAAATGTGCATTCGGTGTACAGTATCTAACGCCTATTTTTTGATTTTGCCACTCATTGAGAGAAACAAGAGGAGGAACAGAAAAAGAGTGTTTCGAAGCTTTTGGGGTTCCAGGGAGGAGGGGTAGATCAAGTACCACCATCGATGCTGAGAAGGCGCAGGGGGGAACAAAGGGGGTCTGTCTCTGTGTCTGTGATGGCGGGCGGCTTTTCTCGCCTCTTTCTTGCAATGTGTGTGTGTGTGTAAGGGGTGATACCGGGGTTATACTGGAGGAGACGCACAATAGGAACCCTGAGTTGTGCCTCTTTTTGAGCACTAAGTTGTTGCAGCAGATAGACTGACAGCATTAGGCCTGGGCGAAGCTCCGTCCAACTTTGGAGGGGCAGCAGATGTTGGAAGGGTTGTTGGTGGCCCAGTAGCAGGACTTAACAATGCTCCGCGCTTCCCTTTCCTGCCCTTTTTAATAACAGGAGGTGGGCATTGCTCCACTGGCAGGGATGTGGGCCGGCCAACATTCGATGGCCTTCAGGAAGAGCGTGCTCTCGATTGATCCATTCTTAAGCTGCCATCTTCCCTCTGTTTGCATGCTGAGGAAAGACTGTGCCACACATCCCACTCTTTGTTGGCACAGTGATGCAGCCCACTTGTGCTATTTAGAAGCTTAGCAAATACATCACCAGAGCTCCTTTTCTGCTTATAAAATTACAGACTTAAGAATTCCTGCACAAGCCTTACTAGTCTGTTGTAGAACTCATAGAAGTCGGGGCTTGCAGAGATAAACAAATCAAAGGTTTGGATTGTGCTGACACAGGATGCAACAGTGAATCAACAGGAAAAGAGTGGGACACTTAGCTGTCAGCTCACAAATGAAGTTGACATGGAAACCCAAATTTGCCATGGTTCATGTGTTTTGCTGACCTCGAGGTCTTATTTAGGCCAGGCTTTCTAATGCCCTTACCCTCTGATCCACCCCTCTGACCCCTCCCACAGCCGGTCCCGGCTACGAGAGCATGTTAGCAGCTCGGTAGCCACCAGTGAAGAGCCCTTAATCCAAGTGGGATGACAGCTTGGCTCTAGATTCTGTTTCTGTGGTGCTGAGACCAATGGGCTTTTCTTTTCCTCCTTTTTCATCCCTTAACCCTCACCCCTCCAAATACAACCACAAGATTCCTGGGAAAAAAAAAAAAACAGCCCAAAAAACCCCCCCCCCCCCCCCAAAAAAAAAAAAAAAAAAAAACCACAACAACAAAACATGAATGATAAATAAATCTAAGTCTGAGATTCTTTCATTCAGCAGGAGATAGATAGTCACATCCTTTTAATCTACAAGAAGGAAAAATTAAAACATCCACGTTTTTTTACACTGGTGCCACATGTTGTGTAAAAAAAACCTAATCTATGTAATCTTTGTGGGGGTTTGAAAATGATTAGGGAAGATTGAGGTCAGAAAACCATTTGAATCATAAATTTTAGTGCTGCCGCTGACCAAATCCCTTTTTTTATTGCTTTTAACCAGTCATCTGTGCCTTTTAGAGACCACATGTTTACAGAGATTTAAATGTAATAGTAGTTACTGTTAATGTCAAATAATGATGACAAGAAGTGAGTCACTCTTCTATGGCAAATATGCCATTTTTTAAAAATACAGTGATTATGTTGGTATGTTGATGTGTGTCTGTATTACTGTTTTATTTTCATATAAAGTGGATGTTACTTTATTAAATAAAAACTGCATATTAGAAATTATTTGGTTATTTTCTCACAGCAATTTGAACTCTTAGCAGTTTTGATGAAACATCTATCCAGTATATTGGGCATTTACTCATTTCTGTCATTTTATAATCCAAGATTGATTAGAAAACAAACTGAGGAAAAAGGTTAGTGAAGATAGTAATTTGCACTATTCATGAATTTTTTGACTGGAGGAAGATGGTGGCAAATTAAATGCATTCGTAAAGATTGGGGGGAAATAAGTATTGATTCATTACTTTAAGATTCATAGCATTTTTTGATAAAATGAACATTGAGTTCTGACATTCGATCATAACAACACAGATGATTAGACAAATAATCCGTTTCAAATCAAAGTACTTTATTTTCAAACCAAAATCAGTGGAAAATTACCTGTGAATTTGGTGTGTTTGCAGAAATCTAAGAACACCACAGTTTGGCTGTGTTAAGGATTTGAGCCAGAGCAATTTAGGATCAAGCAATGCATCAAAGGAGTAACAATCACTATAATCTTCCTGTGGTCAGCTCTTTGCTGCTTTCTCAGCACCGGGCATCTTTAGGGGCTGGAAGAGCATTATTGTCACTAAGATAATTTCATGCTGTGGGCTAAAGCTGGGGCTGCTGTGATGAAGGGCGAACAGACAAATGGCGACTTCATTTATCAGGATGTCCTCTGAGGCTGGCTGGCCTGATAACCCAATCAAATGTCTGTGTGGCTGAGGGCTGTCGGGGGCAACACTGGGCTTTTTCAGCTCTGGGTGGAAACATCAATGAGTCTTTGTCAGTGGGCCAAAGTTGATAGCCAAAGCTCTGCAGTTTTAAAAGCATATTGCAAATACCTCAAAGAAGCAAAAACATTACTATTGATCGTTATTTACATTTTTTCTTTACATTTTGCACTATAGCACCATTGTATTTTCAGACCTTGGCAATGAATGTCTCTCCTTCTTTTGGATTTAGTCAGCATTGTGTTGGTGGAGGTTGAAAAGAGTCAGGTCTGGAACGGACCTAATGCTTGGGTCTTCAAGGTTGGTTGACTTTGGGCCTCTAAGGGCTCAACACACAATGACCACATCTTTCTGTGAGTGGAACCACGGTGGATGTGTTACTCAGAGGGCTTACTGCGTGACAGGGCACACGCCTCTACAGTCCCTGTGAGAGAAAAATAGGACGTTTCTACTCTTGGTCATTTTGTAATGTGCCACTGAGGTGGAATTCATATGGCTCGTTGTTTTGATCTCAGCTTTTTGATTGTAGTTGACATTTGGAGATATGCAGAAGGCAAAGGTTATTCTTTAGATGTTTCCCACTGCGTTTCATGAAATGTATTTTGGTTTAGAAGAAAGGATTAAACTGTTATCATACTCAAAGGGTGCTTTCTATATGCATTTCATCAGCTGTGTGCAAGCTATCCACGTCTCAAGCTTTTACATTATTGTTAAAACCTCCATTTGAGTAAAAATCCCAGTTTTTCTTGATTGAAGGATAATCATTAAAATTGTAGCTTCCTTTCCAAAACCAGCCTTTGAGATCATGACTTGTGCAGAGCTCAAAGAATTATTCAAACCTACGTGATTTCATAAAGGAGCAGTAGCTGCCCGCCCTGGGAACAGATTATGCTCTGATCTCTTTCTGTTCCTCTCATTATTTCATTTTCTGTCTGACTCTCTTGTTTCCACTTTTTGGATTTCTCATTTCTACATTTGCTAACTCTCGTTGACCATCAGTGTTGTCACTAAAAACGCCCTGTTATCTAGATCAAGGTTGGTATTCGCCTTGGAGTTAACATGTTTCAATTGAAAAGACAGTCCGTTGCTGTCATTGTACACTTCTCAATTTTTGTATTTTTTATTTTTGCTGTTGCCTTTTAATCCCTTTTAAGTGATATAACGTCCAATCAGTCCAGAATAGTGCAAGTACATGGAGGTCGGATTGATTGGATTCTCCACAGTTGTGTCTAATAAAAGGAAGAAGAAGAAAAAATCTAATTAAGCCTTAGGTGTCCCAAGTCAGACTGCTCAGGATTATCCTGGCTGTGCACCTAAAACCCAACCCTGGGAGAGAGTGATAACCAGACTCCCATAATCTTGAACTGGAGAGGACTAGAGGGGCTGCTGCTGATGAAATCCAGTTACACTGAATCCGCCCACTCAAATTCAAACGCAGCTGACACCACGAGTTCAATATGTCAGTCATGTCATCGGGAAAGCAGTCAGAGATATCACATAAGTGTAGTTCAAGTCAAACCTCACAGTTGAAGAATATTGATAAAGCTAGAGTTTGTGTTAATGGGCCCAACAGGAAGAAGTGCCAAGTTTCTGAAAGGATAATGACAGAAAGACTGATTTCATGCATATTTTCACCCATATCATGCACAGTCCCCCACCAAGCTTTGAAGTCAAATTAGAAGTGTGTCTGTATGGATCAAAAACAGACAGATTAGCGAACTGAAAAACATGCTTTGAATGCACATTTTGAACCTCCTTCCTCCTCCTTATCATAGAAACACCTTTTTCTGTTTCCACTTTAAGATGGGGAGTGTATGTTTTTTTCAGTTTCGTTACTCACTCCTTTGTGTCCATTGAGTGAAAGTGCATGTTTAATATGGTCATTGCTTCCTATCAGTCCATGAAAAACTCACAGCAGGAGGGCACTATTGATCAGTTGTTTGCCTAAAGGAAGTAGAGATGCAGGGTGGAAGAAGTGAGGAGGTGTAAGGGTCAAGATGGGGCAAAAACTGGAAAGGGTAATTTACCGGGATATTCTCCCCATTTATGGCTTCGTTTGAGCTTCAGAGCAGTGCACCTCTAGTGAAGGTCTTGTTTTCCCAATGCTGCTTTTCTCATTTCTCCAAAATATCAGTGTTCTTATATGACAAAGCGTATAATATTCCTCTATCAATATGAGCAATTTCTTCATCTCTGCATCACAAGTGTTAAAACTTTGCAAGGGCTTGTTGTTTCTGCTTCCCTTCTCAAAGGATTTGATTGTTTGAGATTTGTTTTTCCCCTCCTAGCATAAAAATGCAGCCAAAGTGAGAGCTGCAAAATGCTCAAATGGCTTTAAAGCAAAGTCCTTTGAATTTGTTAAACTCTGCCTGTTTTATCTAAGCTTTGATTCAGCTCATATAGGACTTTGGACGAGAATCAGCAGTGTCACCAGCAGCCCTGGTGGAATTATACTTTCCAAATGGCTGCTTTAAATAATGAAAAGAAGAGTCTTGAATAAAACCTACCACTGAACTAAATTATTTCTATGACCAAGGTCCATCTTTTACCATAGTGTCTTTTAGTGACACATTGTGTGGAACTGATGCATAACGGAGTAGGTGGCTACAGATAATCTAACCAGGACAGCATGTCATAGGACTTCAGTTTGATTGACATACCTCCTCTTTTTTCCAAATCAGACATGGTAAAGAGGTATGAAAGTGGCTTTTTTACATAACATTGGACAACTGCATAGTTAACCTTCCTCATTCACCACTGGGCCTCTGTTATTCCAACTGGAGTTATCTGTTTTGTGATGCTAAATTTAGCAGAATCTGAGGTATGTGCTTGATATGATAATAGAGAATTGTTTGAGGGCTTTAGTTGCTCTTCTTCCTTGAACAAGTTTTTTCAAACCCATTTTAACTCAAAGCAATAGACGTGTGTTTTATCTTTCAAATCTCAGAGCATAAACTTACGTGTAATAAATGTTTGAGTTCTCAAATGGCTTTTATTTTAAGTTTCCATCCATCCATCCATCCATCCATCCATCCATCCATCCATCCATCCATCCATCCATCCATCCATCCATCCATCCATCCATCCATCCATCCATCCATCCATCCATCCATCCATCCATCCATCCATCCATCCATCCATCCATCCATCCATCCATCCATCACTTTTTTGAGGTCAGGTTGTACAGGTAGCAGTAGCAGACCAAGCTTCTAACCCTCATCTGTATTTTAGCCACTTCCACCCTGGATCTTGTTCTTTTGGTCATGATTCATACCTCATGACCATAGGTGAGGGTTGGAATGTAGATGGACTAGGAAATCAGGAACTTAACTTTTTGGCTCAGCAATTTTGATAACAATACAGAGCAATGCCATCGTTACTGAGGACAAAGCCCAAATCCTTCGATCTATCGATCTTTCCATCATGCCATCACCTGTGAACAAGACTCCAAGATATTGAAACTCTTCCACTTTTGCATAGACACTTATTCCATATTTTTCTAGGAAAAGCAATAAAAACAGTCAGTAGTTTCAACCTCAATAAAAGGTATTCAGTGGACACTGTCTGGATCTTTTAGTTCTGATGTAAGTATAAAGCTTTGTCTTGTCTCTTTAGAAATAAAGACTAATTTGCTCCACTTTAATCATGAAGTGGTGTGAATAGCCTTTTCCTTCTCACCATTTTTTGGCAGTATGGTTGAAACACAGCACAAGATACCATCTTATTATTCCCTATGGGCTAATTTAAACAGCTTCTGTCATGGTTCTTTGCTGTTTGTTCACCATGTTTCCTTCACCTTGCCTTTTACTAAAGAATATAAAGAAAGCATGTAACCATTCAACAAAAAAGTGCATTGTGCTGGATAATTTATGTTAGAGTAGGTAGAAATGGCAAGGTCTAACACTTGTGTACTACAGAGAAGTTTTTGCAATTATAAAACAGTTGCAGCTCTCAGCTGTGCAGAGTGCAGAAGTGATGCTCTAAATGTTTAATGGTGAGTTAAGGGATAAGGGGCATCTTCTGTGTCTGTCTGCATAGTGTCTCATTCCTGTCTGGCCAAGCTCCAATGCTCACTGCAGTTTTCTGACCCTCTGTGCTGCAGCACTGAGAATGGACATATTTATTGCTGACTTTCTAGCTCCACCGAAGTTATGCAGAGTTTTGACTCGTTTGTACAGTACACTCTTCTCAAGCGCCACCAGATGACAAAGAATCTTTTGTCTCTGGAGTCGTGTGCACCTATATTTCATTTTCTGGCCTGGCCTATTGCTTCACAACCCCAGTGTCCAACTAGAGTTGCAGGTTGCTTGACCACCACCCACCAGTCTGTGTCACTGTCAAAGCCTCAGCGGTTTGGTGAGGCCCTGGCTTTCCCTCAATGGCTCTTTCAATGCCACTCGGTGACAATGCATTTTTTCCATGCCATGAAGCAGATGCTGTATTATAACAGCACAATACTGGGCCCATCTGAAACTGTTTACCATGTGAAAGGCACACCGGGATCAGGATGCCTGCCACTCTGTTGGGCTTTTTAACTTGCCACTCTATAATGAGTACACACTGGAAGGAAAAGAAGCGGACAGCTTTAACTGGTATTGTGATTTCTGCATGGAGAGAGGAAATGCAGAATAAAGTGCTGATCCAGGCTATTCTTCTAAGGCCAGGGCTTTTTATACTTTCTGAACACAGTGATTACTGCGACACCAGATGAGCTTGTCAGCAGTTGCACCCATAGTACATCAACATTGAGGGAAAATGGCAGTAAAGTTCCTGTTAGTCCAAAAAACATTAAGACCTGAAATATGGAATGCTATTAAAGTAGTATCAATGCATTTCCTGTAGTAGTAGACCATGGTTTGTAACAATTTGGCTGGTGTCCTCATAAGATAGGGAATACAAACTTATAAAACTTCACGCTTGGTAAGTCAAAATCAAGAACTAAGGAAAGAGCTGACAAGAGTACAGAGGCTTATTCAGTGGAACAGAACAACCCTGCTGTTAAATGATTGGCCTCCTTTGTGCGGCTGTTTGTTGTTTAGTAAGTTTAAAAGGCTCGCCTTATACCCACTTGTCTGTCTTCTCGACTTCTTACACAAGGTAGTAGGTAAAAAGACAACATTAAAGCTGAACTGCTGCTGGACTTACTGTAAGTTCTTAGACACTAACTAAGCACTCAAGCAAAGAACGACTTTATAAGCCAGATGTATCCAACTAGACAGGATGGGTGGTCAGTAACTCTTCACAGTCTGACTCTTGTCGCCTCAGATTAGACATGAGAGGGAGACACTGACAGAGAGCACTCAGACCTACTCCTGAACCCAAGGTCTTTTTGGCCCCTCAGCACTACTCAGAGGGATTATCCTCCTTGACAAGAGCTCTCCGAGGCCTCTGACTGGTCATCAGTCATATCAAGTGCCTGTAAAAATAACAGCAATGGCACACACACACACAGGAATCCAGATGAAGACTAGACCCATCTCAGTGGAAAGATGTTGCTGCTGGAAATAATGATGTTGGTGTAAGGTATGAAGCAGTTGATTAGACTAATTTGATTTCAGCAGAGATTGCAGAATGTGAATCACTCGTTTAGTCTTGTCGTGTCTAGTTAGATTGTATAAGCGGTGAATGCAGCATGTAATGTAGCAGCGCAGCTGTTGGGATTTCACTATCAGTCTCAACCATCTCCAGAATCTCTTTTCTTTGCTGTTTTTCTGTCTCTTTTTCTTTCCCAGATTTGACCTGCTTTTCTTCAGTTTCTGTCTTTTTAAAATTATTTTAACTCCTCTCATGATGCCAAGTCCTCACTGCCCTTTTGTCAAACCAGTATTGTTCGTTTTTTTACAGCTCTTGTAGCTTGTATGGTTTTGTTAAAGTTAAAGTACTACTGATTGTCACACACCTGAGTGTGTGAAATTTGTTCTCCGCATTTGACCCATCCCCTGAGGGAGCAGTGAGCAGCAGCGGTGCCACGCTCGGGAATCATTTGGTGATCTAACCCCCCAATTCCAACCCTTAATGCTGAGTGTCAAGCAGGGTGGCAATGGGTCCCATTTTTACAGTCTTTGGTATGACCCGGCCGGGGATTGAACCCACAACCTCCCAGTTTCAGGGCAGACACTCTACCACTAGGCCACTGATCTGGTTGCTTCACTGCCTCAGTTTCATCCTTCTCATCTATGAGTGTGTTATCACATGGTGGCAGCTCTAACTGCAGCTGCCAGTCTAGGGGAAATTAGCTAAATCTACACAATGCAACCAACAATGTTTAAGAAATGTAAAGGGGATCTTCATTATTGGGTACGTACACTAGGGCAGCACAATATATGCAAATTTATTGTCATTGCAATGTCAGTATTGCAAAGAACTGTTTGGACTGCAATAAATCATAGACCATTATAATCCAAGTAGCATGTTCTGTATACTAACGATATATTTGGTCAGTCCAATGTATTTCACTGGCACTGATTCTCCCACCTGTTTTAGATGAAAGTGATGACAGAAGAGAACGTGATGAATGAGGAAAATGTGGGTTTGTGGCACTTGATATCATCATTGCAATATTAAATAATAATATCACACATTGCAAGTTTTTCCAATATTGTGCTGTTCTAGCTCCTTTCACACAGCACTTTCTAACCAGGCCTGAAGAAAACTTTTTCTCCCTTTGGCGCCACGCTCGTAATAACCTCTAATACACCTCTGATCCATCAAGTGAGGTAGTCACAAAGCCAAAATGCTCTGTGCGTGTAAGAGAGTGGTGCCATTACAGCACTGCTCTGTGCGTGTAAGAGAGTGGTGCCATTACAGCACAAGTGTGTGATGTATTTGTGTGTGCTTTCAGGTGACTGCGAGATTTAAACGTGTGAACAGCCAGTAAAAAAATTGTTTCACATTTACATTCAGCACCTTGTCTCGTATTTGAAACACTGTGTGTTTGGACTTCCAGTAAAAGAGTCTCGATGATAGTTCATCTGCATATATTGCTTTTGAAAACAACAGCACGAGGCAGATAGCTGATGCAAGGCTAATTCACAATGCTGCTGCATTATACGGCTTTCCTCTTTCAGTTCTGTGATGCTTTGTGAAAGCAAACACCATTTCAGGACTTTTGAAGGGTGTCTTTCGACTCTTGTTCTTGAGCCATAATGTTAAAGATGTTACTGTTACCTGGCAAGTTGTATTTTTATAGATTATTGACTACATTTTCCAGTAGTTGCTAGCATGGCCTCAGTCTGTCTGAGACTTTAGGTCCCCTAATCAGCATTTCCAAAAGAAATATATTTTTAGAAATATTGCTTCAGGAATTGTGAATACATTCTTTAAAGTTTTACTTTTAGTGAACTTTAGAATAAGAACATTATGGAACTTGTCCATGTAATTAAGAGTTTTAGCACAACAAGGGGAGGAAAAAAAATCTTTTTAGGGTACATAAAAAAGCCAGTTGTCTACCTTTTTTGATTCAGTCTCAGCTTAATAGGTAGGTGGCATGTACTGTAAGAGTAAATGAAAAACAAGCTTTGCCAACATTCTCAGCTTCCAACACATTCAGTTTTAAAGTGAAAAAAACTCGATCTGTTCATCCTCAAAAGATTGTTATTACGACACTCTTGCTCTTAGTTACTTTGGCATTTGTTCTGTTTTGTTTGAAGACTACAAGGCATCTGGTCACAACTGCAGGAAAATGTTAGTTCTTCTTGTCAGGAGGCAAAAATCTTAGAAGGCAAAGTAAACACAAGCAGCGGAGTCTAACAAACAAGCAGCGTGGAAGCCGTGTGAAATCCCTGCAGGTTGGGAACAAGCGAGCATGTTGCACAGATACCAGAAAAAAATCTCATCACAGGGAGAACTCGGACCCAAATGCCTCCAAATGACAAAGCTGTTGTCTCCACGAAATCAAGTAAAGGAACTTTTTTTCTCCCCCCCCACAGCTTCGTCTTCTCCTTGGTGCCTGTGCCTCTGACATTGTGCATTCAGGCAGAGCTTGTCTGTCGGCTTTGTTTTGTCACTAATTTATTCATTTAAGCGGTGGCAGCCATATTCAAAAACAATAGTGCACAAGCTCTGTGTTGAATTAACCCCAGTAATTATGCAGTTTTATGGAAAGAAAAGCCCAATTGTTACTGTCTCCTGAAAATTCCTGCCCCCCCAACCCCCTTTCTGTGCTTAACATCCCAAGTGAATAAATTCCTCGATCCAAGAAAATATTCAAGCTCCCATCATAAAAATTCACCAGGAAAGACGAGACGGTGCACTACTTTAATATGTGCCCAAACATGTAGACTGTCTCCTGTAAGGTTGATGCTTTTTGTTTGTGTTTGCATGTTTGTACTTAATAAAAGCCCATATCTGCCATGAGTGGATCATCAGACGCTGTCAGCGCAGGGGTTTGTTTTCTCAAAACATTTTAAAGCAGTCGGCTTTAAGTGTTTCCAATAAAGGCTTAGATCAAAAACGTTAATGGGGTCATTTGATCGATACATAAGCTTTTACACTAACACCGGTATCTGAAGGCATTTATACGAGGAAATTTGAAGCCATTAAGAGTTTACTTCAGCAAAGAGGCCATTGGAGAAGCAATAAGGTGTTTATAAATGTTACCTCCTCAACTAGTGGCTCAGATTTGCTCTTACTGAAGGAGCTCGATCAGTAGCACTGTGGCCATTTGTGCCGATGTTTGATATTTAATCAGCTCAGCACTGGATTTGATTTCCCATAATGTTGTGGGTGGAAGTTCTGAGTGGATGTTTTTGATGTGGTGATCTATAAAAATGGCCACTGGCTGTTTCAGTTTGGTTGTACTTGGTTATTCTGATTGGCTGAGATTAGCTTGTGTCTTTAACAGACAGATGCATCATCTCAGAGTCAGACAAGTTTGTTTTAAGTGTTAAAAAATCTACTTCCTTACTGTCCGTCCTGGAAAATGATCTATGCTCGCTTTTGTGTTAGTAAATAGGTTAGTATCCACATGTTCTCAACAGTATTACTGTTTTATATCCAACAAGAAACAAGTCAGTTTTATAGTAAAATTCTAGTTATTGCCACTATTTACTGTTTAAAACATTGGCATGCCAGACGGCTGGTATTATCTTTTCCTTCAAGGAATGCTAAGCTTTTCATTTCTTAAAGTAAGGACTTTATATTTATTTGCAAATCATGGAGTTGGGGCTCTTTGAAGTAAGCTGGATTTTGTGGATCTGTTCCTTTCAAAGAGCTGTTCAATTTTGAACGGTTAGTCACGTGGCGCGGTCAGTGACGTAGTACGGCCTGTGTCAGGATGCATGGCCGTGCGTTGTGGTGTACGACTTGTCAAGCGTGCACCCCCCCCTCCTCTCCTGAGAGGATGCTCACCAATCCCAACAACTGCTGCGCTCCTCCCCTTTGCCTGTCCTCCATCGTCTCAGTGGAACAGCAAAGGAGGAGCGTGTGTGTTGTCTGCGTCTGAGGAGGAAAACGTGAGGAAAACACGAGGAGGAAAGAGAAGAAAAGAAAAACGTCTTCGGATTGCTTCGGATTGAACGTCACATCTCTACAAATGACAAAGTATATGTTTGTCAAAGCTCATTAAATACAGGAATACAACTCACATTTTAGTCATTCTTCTAATAAATGGAAGCACTGGACACTGAAAATGGCTTTCTCCTACACTTTTTCTGATCTGAATCAAGAAACCACAATTTTAGCTGATAAAATAGTTGATTACACCACTTAAACAAGAACAAACTGCATAAAGAGGCAGGTTGAATTTCTCCAAAACAACACCTGACCTTGTTTTCTCCCCCAGCTGAGGAATAATTATTTTCTGAATGTAGAACAGAACAATATGAGAACATTTGCATCCTGTACTTAGTTGGTTTATGAGACGAGGAGCTGAAAGTCTGCTGAATGCAGACCACAGTGGCTGAGATAAAAAGGCTTCTCTTCGTCAGTGTGGCCCATGATGGATGATGGGAATTGGAAGCCCACAGTGTTTTTTTTTCCCAATCAGGTGTTTCTAAGAATAGAAACAACAGAAAAGTCTTCTCATTGTTTATGTTTGCAGAGCTTGTACCTGGTTTGTTAAGTAGTTTGTGCAGTAAGGAACACGGTACATTCCTGTAAACTGAAGGTATTTCCTGGTCCTCTCAGGATCATTAGATAAATCCCACAGTGTTAGACCATTATCTCTTTTTTAATAACAAGACCTGCATTCAGAGGCTGTGTTTTTGTGTGTGTTTGAGGATATGTGAGAGGATGAATTATTGATTCAGTGTAAATCCAATCTGCCCTGTGGCAGGTGTGGCATGTGCTGGTTGTTGTGTGTGTGTGTGTGTTCTTCTGTGTGTGTCAGGGAGGAGGAGGGAGCAATGCTGTAATTAAAAGGCAGCACAGTCTGCAGTCGTGCCCACACACACAGCTATAGGCTCAGCGCATACCTTCCATACAGACACGGTGACCACGTCTGTTCACACGAAGCTTGAATCTTTTCATTTTCGCTATCTGTTAGGCAGCACATTGAGTTAGTTTTCGCTCCTTCTCCCGTTCTGTTTTCTTTTTCCTCCTTTTTTTTAATATATATATACTGTTTTTTTCTCTTTCTCTCGCCAACTCACGCTGCAGCGAGTCTGTTATTGTGCAGCTCGCAGACAAGCTGCTGGGAACTGGCCAGTGATATCATCCTATTGTGCCTGAGCTGTCACCTGCACCAGAGAGCGCAGGCTCAGGGAAGGGAAGGAGACGTGAGGAAATGAGAGGTGGATAGGAGGAAAGGAGGAGGAATAAGACAGCAGGTGAGGGAGGGAGGGAGGAAAAAAAGAGGAATCCTGGGAGGGATGAAGGAATGTGTGCTTTTCCTCCACTGAGTTTCTAAGAAAGCACCAGCTCATGTAAAGGAAACTTCATTATTTCCTGGAATAAAACAACTGTAAGCTATCAAAAATAATGATTTTAGTCTCTGTAAATGCGTGTTTTATTGCACTAAACCATTTCTGCATTAAGAGACATCATAAAGATGTCTCTTAATGCAGTAAATAAAGATTTGAGAGCTATCTGATGGTGAGCTCCAACCGTCTAAATATATATATATATATAAAACATTTATCAACACGTCTCCCTGTCAGACAGAGCAATGTACTGAAAACAGAATCTGTAAGCGAATCATTAAATAGCTTGCTATGATAATTTTTTATTGGATTGAGCAGAATATGAAGACAGTCTGAAACTCTCTCTGCCCCCTGCTGCTGTTGCCGGCGCGAGTCCGCTTTACAGTCTCATCTCCAAAGAAAAAGTGCCCAAGGCTAGGCTTTTAATCTGAAAGGTACTTTAAAAAAAAAAAATCACTTTTTGGCACGAGTTTTTACTAAAGGGATAGTTGAGACCTTTTCAAGAGAGGTGCTATGGAAAGGTTAAGAACAATTAATTTCCTACCACCTGCAGGTAGCCCTTTGAATGATCTCAGTTTGGTGAAATAGAGTTTAATTATCACCCGCTGGTGAAAAGCGAAGGCGGATGATAATGTTTGCGCCTGTGTGTACGTTCGTGTCTTGTCCGTTAATATCTCATGAACCACTGCACATATTTTAATGAAACTTTCAGAAAGTAATCATTAACTGTACTTCTATAACTCTGGAGCCAAACAGCTATAATTCAGTCAATTCAGAAGGTATTGGGCTAAAATTTGGTTTGGCTGTAGCTGATACTCCTTCACAACACCTACTCTAAGACCTACCTGTTAAGCGAAATCTTTGCTTAAAACTTTAGCGTTAACTGCAGGAGTCAGTCCTGTTTGTCTGTTAGCAAAATATCCCATGAACCACTGAAGGAATTTTATTGAAGCTTTGAAAAAGTAATCTATTGGGTGTACATCTGGAACTGATTCACTTTTGGAGTCAAGCCAAGTCAAGATGGTCACCACAGCTAATCGACACAAAAATAACTATACCTCAGTCAGTTTTACAGATACTGAGCTAAAATTGGTCACAGTAGTAGCTGAGAGTCATTCACAACACATACTACATCTTATAATATCACATTGTGTGTAATGTTATTTTCAAGGTTTGACCAAAAAAAAGCTACAACTCTCATCTCTCAACACAACATGGTCTTAGTTCAAAACTCTGGCATGAAAGGCAGCTGATGATATGCATTCATTTTAAGGATTGCTATATTTTTAATTGTGAATGGATTGATGAGGTAAAGGCTAGTCAGAGTAGCACCAAGACGAATTCAGATTGTTGCCAACTTAGAGTGAAACAACTCCACAATCAGAAACGTCACACAATTTTATGTAAACACTGTTTTATAAACCTTCACGTCTTTGTATTTTGACATTGCATGCTTGTTTCCCAGCAGGCAACCTTCTCCTGACTGAGGTTCCTTGCATTATACGGTTATATGGTTGCTTGCATATAATCGTAGAAAATGTAAAACTGACAATGACGTAAAGGTGGATTAAACAATTCACATGTTCCCTTAAAAAAAGTTTGAGTCTGGAGTTGTTTTAAGATGGCAGAAATCCACATTAATCTTGGCTGCTTTTGGACTAGCCATTGGCTCGTGAGTGCTGTCAGAACTAATCGCTATTTCTCCCAACCAAAATCTTTCAGAAAAGTGTTTACACCAGGTATGATCATTATTTTTCATAACTTTTCTGTAGAAAGGTTCTGAAAATATATGATGGATATATGATGATCAAAAGTAATGTAACACATTCTGTCAAGCAGCATCAAGTAAATGAAAAACAAACAGACGAGTTATTAGCATGAATTTGAAAGAGGAATTATCAACAGTCAAGCTATTCTGCATGTAATTTCATTTCAGTGTTTTTCCCGACTTGTTCTTTGTTTGTGAAGACACGTCGACACACACAGAACAGGAAATTTATATTTCATTGCTCATAAGTCAAACAGACATACAACCTGACCGTACAAACACAAACATTGGTGGATTCATGCTGCAGGGATGTACACTACACTCTCTTTCTTATATTCTGTCCACTACACACACTTACACCACAGACACACACACACACACACCAACCACTTAGACAGCATCTCCTCTGCTTCACTGTGCTTCTTTTGTTTGCTTTTTCCTTATCTTTGATACCTCATCCTTCTGTCTTCCTACATTTTTTCTCTCAGCACCTGGAGCAATAAGATGTGTGTGTGTGTGTGTGTGTGTGTCTGCCTGCCACGAACAGCCTGATTCATGCTTCCTTTGTACCATAGAGCACCTTAACATACTGTCGCTGACACTCCCACCCCACCAGCTGCGGCTTGTATAACTTACATTAAAGTTGTTTATTTTTGGCAATATATGCATTAACAGAGTGAATAGAAGTTGTTTTTTCTGTCATTTTCTTCCTATATTTCTGAACAAAAGCAGAAGACAAAGGATCCCTGTTGGTTTTTGGACTCGTTAAAGACCTGCTCATTTCATGTTCATGTAGATCAAACAGCAGCCAAAGATAAAGTGCAGTTCAAGGTTTTTCTTTTGGCTTTTTCTTTTCAAGCTCTGTTCTTTTTTTTTTATTTGAACAGGTGTGCCGCTTTGTATGGCGTGAAGCTTTTATTCAGTATTTAGAAACCAGTCTTTGTTACGTTTCTGTGCTCATTCACAGCAGCCTGCAAAAGTGACATGAACCCAGAAGTGCTGCAAACTTGAAAAGAAAACTACAGTTGAAATTGAAATGTATTTCTGTTATATTTTTCACGTTTTTGCCCTAATAATATGCTCACAGACTGCTGTGAATCTTTGCTAACATCTTCATTCTCCTCGTGCAGACGTGTTCACATCAGATATGTAACATGAAGCCAATATCTTTTTTTAAATATGCAAATTAAATATACATTTCCAAATAATTAATTGAAATGATTCATGTTTGTTTACATGCTCATAGGGTCTTTAGAGGTTGAGTTTGCGATGAGCAGACAGGTGGTGTGAGAGTTAGCCACACAGCATGGGCGAGGATGAAGAAGACGAGAAGAAGAAAAATGTAATTCCCCTCCTGCTGCCACAAACATGCACATCAAAGATATAATCTGAGGACACCAAGCTCCCTCAGCTGTTGTTGTGGTTGGCTAATGAAACTAATGAAGAGTAATGAAATGTAGATCACAAACGACAGTTGAGCAGCAAGGTCTGCTTGTCCCATAGCTGCTTGTAAACCAAAGGGTTAATGTTTAAGTGCAGTGGTAAAAGAAAGTGCCGCCTATCCATCCATCTCTGGATGTTGTGTTATGCATCAGTGGGCCAGGTTGTTTTTGCTTATGGCCATAGCATTTCCAGCAGTAATGAACAGGCTGGATGGCGCACCCCATGCGGCATCGATCGCGCTCTCACACAGACGGCGGATGGAAATTGGTCCTGCTGGGGAGGCATAGGAGGTGCACACCTCCCTACGCCTTCTGTGGCTGCATATGGACGCAGGGATCAGCACACATGCACATACTGAGGGAGTGAGAGTGTGTGTGTGTGTTTATTGACACCCGCGGATGCTCGCTGCTCACTGGGCTGAAGATGAGCTTCTTATGGGTGACAGTATGGAGCATATAGAGGTGGGGGGGTAGGTGGGGGGGAGGACCTGCCCAGTGGGCCTCTCTCTCGCTTTGCTGCAGAAAACTCTTGGATACTTTCCACCTCCCCTCATCTCCTCAGCTGGTGCACTCTGCAGTTGGAGGCAAGCCCTGAAACAGACACTGAGTCAAAGCAGGCTGCAGTGCTTCCTCTTCTGCTTTGTTACCACATGAATGGTTGCCATATTGCTTTATGCTTTATGGCTACTGTTGGCAACTCACTCTGAGTCGCTGGCTTCAACATGGTTAGATAACAATAGCTGAAATGAGCAGGACTTCTGTTTATTTTCTCATAGGAGGGGTTCATGTCAAGTAGAAAAGCAATGCTACAGCAAGGTCAGATAATCAGATTGATTGTAAAGAGGAAGCCTCTTGACAATCCTGCAGATAAACCAAAGGAATGTCAACTAAGTGCTTTATTCTCATTAAAAAATTGTAATTTATTTTTATTTTTCCTTTCGACAAGGGTGGCCAAGTCTTAAAAACATTTCTTTCTGCATGTGAAATGTATTTCTAAGCCTGCACCATCTGTCCTGTGGGTAAAAAAAAAAAAGTCACCAAAAATATTGAAATAAAAGAAAAACTGATACCCATGGCAAAAAACCCCATGGAGAATCAGAGATTGTGACAGGTTTTACTTGAGCCAGTAGCTAGGAAAATTAAATAAGGGAAATGCAGGTGAATATTAAAATTAACAACAGAAGTGTCTGCATTAATGCTGCGTTCTGATTACCTCTGAAGTCAGAACGTAAGTCATCCAACTTAATCATTTTCCAGTTGCGCTGGAAAATGAGCTCTTGTGCTCAGTGAACAGGGTAGCTGCTATTAGGATTACGAGGTGGTAACATATTTCTTTGCACCTTGTACATACAATCAATTTAGCCTTCACCCATAGAGGTTGTACAGTACCATGTGTGCAACTGATTTACTGAAGTGCAAATTGACAGAATAAACCGTTTATTACTCCACATTTTAGGGATGATGCTGCCATACTGGATTTGAAAGTGGGAGTTAGTGAGAAACTTTAGCATTTTTAAGTTGGAATTCCCCTTTTAGGGGCATTTCCAGTTGATTATTCCAACTGGAATAACCAACATTGGCTGTTCTAATGTCCAGGTTCAAATGGGACGCACCGTCTGTACCTGTTGTTGGGCACATTTTCTCTTGGATTGAAGGACTGTTGTGAAATTATTTTTCACAAACTTTAACTTTTACTTTAGGTAAATTATGGCTGAGATAAGCTAAACCAGTGATTCCTAAAGTTGGGGTCAGGAACCCCCCATGGGTTATAAAACACCAAGTGGGGGTCCTAAGATTATTTCCAGAAATTAAGTTAAATAAAAAAAAGATGACACGTTAATGACACGTTTCATATGTAATTGCTCTAAAAGAAAAACACAGTCATGATAAATTGTTAAATAATAGTATCACAGCAGTTCACATTGTATTGTTAGTATGTTCTTGTTTATCAGGATTAGTTGTACATAAACTAGCAATGGTTTGAGTCACAAGCCTCTTTCATTGTTATTTTGTGGGTTGAAAGAGGAGAAGTTAAGGTTCTACTGATCTAAATTGCTTCTTTGCACCTTGAATGATGAAGTGTTGCCATTTGTTGCCTGGTTGCATCTTTCTTTAATTACAGTTTTAACATCTCTGTGAGATCTGTGCAGAAAAAAATGATATAATTGGAACAGAGACAATTTGTATGGAAAGTAACAACAGAAGAAAATTATGGAAAGTGTTGGCAGGCAACTTTGAATTTACACAGTGAGAAGTAACTACTCTTACATTAGGTGCTCTCGGACTCTAGTTATCTTTTTATGGTTTCTGTATCTGCTGTGGAAAGTGTCCTCTCTTCTCTGTGCCTCATGGACCTAAAGACGTTTGAAGCTCATCAAACTGTGTTTCTAAGGATCTGTTTATAGTTTGTCCCTCTGACTGTTTGGTCTAAAAGAGCCCATAAATCCTTTTCTGTCTCTTACAGACTTTTTGTTAACTTTAAATGTAATTTATAACCAGTTCTTTTTTTAAATTTAACTTTAAAAGACACTGCTTTTTAGCAGCATCCAAACGTGAAGTGACCAGTTGCGTTTTATCCCAGAAATAACTGGATGGTTAATTTGTATGAAACCCTGTGATCCTGTGTTTTCTGCTGGTTGTCATTGTTTGTGCATTTCAAATTTCCATTTATTCAGTGGCTGAAATTATACGAAAACACAAAATAAAGCCCCCAAATTATATTAAAACAAATTTATACCATAGTATTTTAGATTACAATGACCATGTGAGGTGTAATTATTTAAGGGGAAGAGACAATGTGCCTGTCACTGCTCTGGCTCTTTGAAATACGGCACACACAGGTCCTTAACCTCGGGGATGGGCTGCTGCCTGTGTGTGGTAAATCTCTTCAATACTACACTCGCTTTGTTTTGTTTTTTACGGCGCTCTCTCTGCCGCTCTCTCCCTGTCTCTTTTTCTTTCCCTCTCCATCATCCTCGCTGTTGTCTGTTAGCATGTTACCACTCCAGTCCTGTCAGTGAGCCTCATGGCACCATGGAAACCAGTAACACCATTCTCCACCAGTGTGTCATTGTGTGTGTGTGTTGATGGGCGGGAGCAGAGTCTTGTTTAGTTTCAAAAAACTGAGGAGGGGTCACGGCCGTCTCTATGGGTGCCTTGCTGTAATTCATGTAAATTCCCTGAACACAGAACCACTTTGTTTTCCTCTGTGCCCTCTGAGAGGTTTCGGATGCCTGTTGGATCAATGCAACTTTATCCAACATGTTTATTTTTTTAATATTGAAAAATTCCTTTACTTACATGTAGCTCCGTGGATAATTAACCACCTCCCTGGCATCACTATGATCGGTTTGCTTTGCGATAGCTCAGGACTCCAGATCTCCTTGCTGTTATTGCATTGTAATGAGTTCATCCAGAGTTAACAAGTTTAAAATTATGCATACATGGACGGAGACAAAGAAAAGCAGTTGCCTGAGGATAGTGATGTCAGGTCCTATCAAACCTTTTTCATGCTTTATTAGTTTAAACTGAAGAACACTTTAACAGCTGTCTACACAACGTGACATAAAACCAAGAAAACACAGCATGTTGTATAGAGTGCTTAAACACACGAGCACCGAAAATGACTTGAAGGGACAAACATTAGAGAACTAAATAACCTGTATTGTCTTCTAGTTGTCGCTGACAGCAATAAAGTTGTTCAGAAGTGTCCCCCCACCACCCTACCCAGATAGCCTTGTGAACCCAAACCTTCATTCTCATCCCTGAGCCAATCATATTTCACTCTCATTCACGTTTCTGAATAGGAAACTCAAAAGGAGCCCTCACTATGGATACACATATAAACACACACACATAGACACACACACACAGAGCGTTCAGCTCCAGTGACGGCTGCCTGAGACTTCTGTGCAAACTTCGCTCTGGTAAAAGTTGCCACTGAAGTATGCAGTCGCCATTGAAATATGGTTATTCCATTGGTGCCGTGACAAAGAACAGGGAGGGCGGCAGCCCTATCTCAGTGTGTGTCTGCAGGAGCAATGGGCCGGCGGGGATCGCCCAGTGTCTCTACTCTACAGAGTCACTGTGCAGAAATAATGCCCATTAGATTTGGTCAATCACGCCCTTCTCTCAGAGAAATATGGCCCTTTCACTCATTTCATACAATAATCCATACATTTCAACTCTATCCATCATTCCTCTGAAAGATGTCTGCTTTCATGAAGGCTTTTATTCATGATCCATTTTTTTTTTTAAATTAATAGCATTTCATGCTGTGATGGTAGGTCCTGAGAAAGCTTCACATGCTGAGTGATGTTTACATATCTAACCCCATGAGGCTGGTTATTAGTAAATTAGAAGTAAAATTGTAGCGCAGAGAAGCTCTGACAGCATCCAGGCTGAAGGATTCATTGATGCAAGAAGGTGGAAAATCTTGTTTGTACAGTTGCATGGAACAGTGAATGTCTTGTGAGACTACTTACCTTTGGATTATTAAGTTTATAAAACTGCAACAAGTGGAAACACCTGAGCAGAAACTAAAGATGCACTCAGATTTTAGCATCAGTTCAAAACAGAAATAGTTACTGCAAATACCTAAAAATCACATGTAAGTAAAAAAAAGAAGCAGTACCCGCTAGCAACCTATTTTTTATTTCTAATTTACTATCAACATTTTTTACATTAAGATGCTTTTAGATTTGTGAAATACTGAGCTTAACTCAGATTATATTTGCAGTCTTGTGACTGTCAGAACTTGTAAAACCTCTGCTAATGTATTCTGTTGCAGTTTAGTTATGGTGAAGTTTTTCAAACCCTAACCAAGTGTTTATGTTATATCAAGACTCTCTGCGTGCTTTAGCATCTCAGCTTCTGTCATATTTAGTGTGGTAATCCTGGACAGACAGAGATTGAAGCGTGACTGCATGGTACGATACAAAAGCCTATGATTTATTGCAGTCCAGGTAGATACTGTACTTCCAATATTGATATTGCACACATTTATATTGCAAAAACAATATGTTTACAATATATTATGCAGCCCCAATCAAGTTTTACACCCTGGGTAGTTTTAACTCAGCAGGGTTGTTTGATTGGGATTATTCGGTAATGACAACATGGGTTGGTGCTAGCTGGTGGTAACAGCTATTAGTGTCAGCCAGCACCAACTAATGCTCTTTTAGGAAACCAACTCGTTGTCTACAGTACAAACTAAAGTTATTAACAAATACAGTTGGGGTAAACATCATATCTTATGAACAACATCATATGAGTTGTTTTTTTTTCCCACCTAAGCTTTACTTATTACTGTCTAAAGCAGAAGTCCTGTCAAGACTGACATAACTAGAATGACGTGGCTTACCTCCAACCCAACCACTGGCTTTTTGACCCAATATTTGGTCAGGACAATCAAATATTTTACACAACAGCTTTAACTCAGTAGTCGAGTTATCAAAATAGCCCAGCAGTTTTTATTGTGCAGTGGTGCCAACATCAAGGTTAGGCATTTTCAAATGGTCAAATCTAAAGTTTTGTGTCCGGATTTATTGGCTTAGAAATAAATAAACGTAGGTCCCAAAGCAAAACACCTCTGTCATTTTGTAGACTTTCCTTACATGTTGTATTTTTTTGCTAATCAGCAGATCATTTGACCAGTTATAAGCCAACCGGATGTGCGCATCAGCAGTTTGATGTTTTGCTGATGGTTTTAGAATATTATCATGTGATTTGTAGTTGAAATCTGAATCCTAGCAGTATTAAATAACATTACCTGAAAAACAACATAAGTGGGTCCTTTTGCACAATAAAATAGTTAAAAAATAAATAAATAAATAAATAAAAATGTTGCTTACACAATGGAAATTTTCAATTTAAGTCTGTTAAAACTGCATAAACAGCCCAGAGGTAAAAATGCAACTGAATTTCAACTGAGGGCGGAAAGATGTGGGCCTAGGATAAAGGAGTCCAAGTCTTTGTTCATTGGGATAGACAGTGTTCTTTGATGCAGATAATGTTACATTTTCTGTGCTTTTGTTGTGAGAGGAGTGCTATTTAAGGTTGGGTACAAAGAAAAGCTCATTCTTTCAAACCATTGTTGCCCTCTGCAACCATAGCTAACAGACGTCAAAAGACTTTCCACATCTATTCTTTTAAAATGGGTTGCAATAATACTGGTGAGGAGTCGGCAATAAATAAGCTTCCCCTCTCTGAGTCAACTAGATTAGATTGCACAGGGACATCTGTCGAGTGTAGGTGAGCACTTTCTTTGGCTCCTAACTGTATGGGAAAGGAAGTCCTTAGGATGTGCCCCTGAGGCGCTTTCTTTTTATTTAAGTAGCTGCTCCGTTTCTCCTCTACCTCCACCCTCTATTGAACATTCAGAAGCCTTCATTGACACGAGCACAATCGGCACAGCTGACAGTTATTTCTTTCTGTACGCCGAGTGCTGTTTGACTTAACATGAAATTAAAGTGTCAGCTTTGCTTTTATGTCGTGCCATATTCATCCAAGAGGAAGTTATGCTCTGTGATCTGCCTATTCTGCTGACAGCTGCGTCTGATACAAAACAAATAACTTTATGCATGTTTTATGCCCCCCGTGCAAGCACAGACCCAACCTGGTAACTTTGTGGTTTCTGGTTGCCGCTCATGTGATACCAGGAAATGTTTAACCCCTTTTGTGGATGGACAAAAAGGTTGTTTTAATCCCAGCGTGAGAGGGGAGGGGAGGGTTTGTGGGAGGAGGGGTTATGGGTGTGTTGGGGGGCTGATTTTGTGAGGGAAACAGCTTCTCTCGCTACTGTCACTCAGTGAGAGCAGATACATCGAGGAATCCACAGCCACTGGGATTATGATCGCTGAACTGTGAAAAATGACAAGCTGAGGGGATTTGTCCTTACTGATATATGCATAAACAAAGGTGAGCTCTTCTGTTTGTTGGTTAATGGTCATCTAGCCGCTATTATAAAGAAAGTTCAAGTTTTGATGTTTTATGTGAGCTTCTTATATAAATCTTTTTTTATTTATTTATTTTTTCCATATTTTGTCTCTTCAACTGGGATAAAACTGTCTGGATTCTAATATTCAACAAACAAGTCAGATTAGAAACAGCTTCTCCTAACCTATAATTAATATTAAGAAGTTTGCTAAAAAAGGCAAAACGGTATGAGAAAGCTAAAAGAGAATTTCTCTTCCAACATGGCTTCTGAAGTAAATTCCACTCAGAGGAAGAAAAGAGTGTTTTTCAACTCTAATTATTTTACTTCTCTTTGGCGGTAAGGACACTTCATTGCGGGAGCAGCGTCATCTGTAGCTCTGCTCTGGCTCTCATTAGCCAAGACTCTAAAATTAAACCCACAGGCCGCTCCTCTGTTGTTGAGCCTCCATTCTCCTGTTTGACAAACACGCACACACACACACACCACACACACACACACACAAAGAACACAGTTTGGAGGAGAAAACATTGCTCATTAGAGACCACACCACTTGGCATTATCTGCAGTGAGCTGTGTTTGTTCGACCTGTTGACGTTTCACTTTACTTTTACCTTTGTCACATTTTATATAACATAATAAAAAGGCAAAAAAATCTCCTTGGAGGGAGGCTTTGTGCACTGCAGAAAAGAAGAAAAGAAAAAATATGAGAAAGAAAAGAATTCACAGCTCAATATGACCTGTGCTGTGATGCTTTTGATATTGCTTCGATTTTCCCTTCTCTGCATTAAAACTGTGTTACTGTTAAACTGTGTAACAATTTTTGCCACATTTCTACCTGAATTCAACAGTTTTTTAATTAGCATGCATTGACCCATAAACTGTTTATGTGCAGCTCAATGTGTTGTCATGTTAAACAATGAAATTAGCACCAACTATTATTTATTTTTACCTTATAGTTTTATAATATACTGCTTCCTGAACTTCTTATCTAATATTCAACATAGTCTACTTCATTAGATTGTGGTTCCAGAAAACCAAAACTAAGAGCTGAAAGATGGTAAAATGTTTCCCCGAGGCGACAGGCAGTAATTATTTCTCTCAACTTTATTTTTCACTTATGAAACCCATTTGGTTGGATTTTACTTTCATTTTTTTCCCCTCTTGTAAAGCGTTGCTCTGCTTTCATCCTATTAGAGATACAGTTGGAGACATTTGCTCACCGGCCGACGTCTGCGTGCTATCTGGTTATTTTCAGTCCTATCACCATGGCAGCCGGTCTGGACTGAGCCCTGCCCGGCTCTGCGGTGTCGAAGGGCAGAGGTGGGGCGGAGGGACGGCTGTCACAACGTCATGGCGCGAGGCTGCTTTTGATGGGATCAGGACTCAGATGGTTCAAACAGGATGTGGAAAGGTCATTTTGTTGACGCGTCTTATTTGGGAACTGCAGCTGAAACCAGCTGTTTTGAAGCAGAAATGATCAGTTGGGTCGTGCCAAGCGGGAAACGCAAGACCTAAACAAGTCTGAGGTGCACGTCTTGTAACGCTGGTTCATGTGTCAGCAGTAATACAGTGTGATGGTGTGAGAGAAAAGCACCTGTGTTAGTGAGGTTTTTAAAAAACTGGGTCAAAAACAATTTAGATCCAGTGCTGTGGGAACATTGAATTTGTGGCCGTATTCTGACTGCAGTCAGGTTTTTGAAATTTCTGAATTGCACAGATGGTTGAAATAAATGATGTGAGTTTGGGAAGAACAGAATACGAAAACACAAGTTTTGAATGTACAAGGAGGCTGCAGAGACAAATCTTGTTTAATAAGACCAAAAAAAAAAAGGAAAAACAACTGAAGAAACACATGATATTTGTGTAAAACTGGGTTAATAGAAACCTGTTGTTGCATCTGTGTGGTGGCACAGAAAGTTGTGTTTGTATTTAATCAAGTGGAAACAGCGGCTTCTCTCAGCTGGGCTTCCAGACTCTTTATTTTGAACAGCAGACTGAAGTCGATAAGCCTTTGCTAGCAGTAAATTGGATTGGCTTTTTCAATCATTTTGCTTGTCAATTCCTTTGGGTGTGTCTGTGTTCACGATGAGAATAGCAGGCAGGACGTAATGTAGCAGGACAGCAAAAATAGCCAAGGCAGCTGGTTTAATATGAAGCTTTGTTTCATATGTGGCTTTTAGAACAGTTTTTTTTGTTTCATATTTTTGTTCATTTTGGAGAAGTTATGTCAGGATAGAGCTGCCACAACTGAGAGAAGGGAAGAGTTGAAAGGAGAGGACAGATATAAAGGAAGGTGTGTGACATTGAAGGAGAAATTATGACAGGAGGAGATGAAAGATGATAAAAAAGCTTATATAGATGTGTGAATTTTGGGTTCTATAAAAGGTTCATGAATAATTATTATCTTACCTGTTGTAGACAGCTCTTTGAAGGACCTCAGTTTGGAGACATTAAGTTTCATTCTGACCGGTTTGATGAGCTGAGGGCTAGTTTAAGCGGGGCCAAGACCAAAGTGGATTTCTGCTCTTGTATAACTATGCATAGGCATTTCAAGTCAAAATGCCTGAATCTTTGTTGGGAATGATTTTATAATTTTTTAAATGCCAACCTTCCTAATTCTCAATCAGAGTCAAGAAATTGAAAATTGATCCAGGAAAAAAACAAAATAAAACTTTAGTAAACCTTTTAGTGAGTAAACACTGGAAATGTTCATGATCAGACCAAGGAGCTGTAATCTAAGACTTTCTGGTTTGTTTTGTTTTTTTACAGTGTTTTATAAAAAGACAAAACCTTGTGAAATGAAAAAAAGTTGTATTTACCTAAAACAGTCTTCGGTTTAGAATTTCCAAAACATTTTTATTTTTTTACAACAGTTTCAGAAATTAACTATTTTCTGAATATTTTCTGAGCTGCATGAATGAGAAGACACGGCAGAAGAACAGAGAGCTGGTTAGGGCAGGTTGGAAAGCAGGAGATACCCCTGAGATGTGAAGGGGAGGAGAGATGAAGACAATTAAGACAAAACTGGAGACGTGGAGGTTGAAAAGAAGACAGTCTGAAAAGAAGACAGTCTGAGAGGGGAAATTAGTACATGGGTGAGGATGACAGTAAAAGGCAAAAAAAAAGGAGGAAAGGAGAGGGGAAATTAGAATATAAGAACGGAAAATGGGGCTTATTGAAGATGAAGAGGTCTTGCAGATAAGACAAGAGGAAAGACGAGAGGAGATGTGTCTCCCCTTCGGCTCTCAGCTGCAGGCCTTTGTGTCTATCAGCTTGGACTACACACTGTTGATTCATGATCACACTCCGGTTTACGCAGCTTGGGTGTTTGCTTTCTTTTCACCTCCAAATCTTTTCACAGTTGGGTGTGTTTTAAGTACATTTCCAAAGAGCCACAGATGATTTACATGTAAAAAAATCTCTCCTTTAAAAACTAAGCCTTTGATTTGGAGAGATTTCTTGTTGGAACATTTTGCAGTGTGATTGTGGGCGGAAGAGACTCCCAATATGAAAGGGAGCAGATTATTATAAATCCAAACATAAAGAAGTGTGCCCATTGTTAAAGAAAGTGCTATACAAAACTTCCTACTGAGGAAACTTTTAAAGGCAGGTGGGATTTTGTTCTTTGGTTCTCTTTGAAGTTGGTTGTTTCCATAAAAAGATGAAAAAAAAGTTGAATGGTAAGTTAAAATGTATTATTTTTTCCCCCCATTTTTGTTTAACCAGATTAAAGAAAACCACAGGGGGAAGAAGAAGACAACTATCCAGGGAAGAAGAGGAGACGGTATTTGAGTTGCTCTAGTAAGTCGGAAACATTATTTGTAACTTCAGATCTTCCTTCTTTTCCTCATCACATTGCACTTTCTCACATATCACCATTTTCCAAAAACAGTGCAAACTTCTAGCCTTTCAAAATAAAACGTTCTACTTAAAGGCACGTCTAGTACCCCCCAGGATGTGAACACAGACAAGTCAGTGTGTTGCCATGACTTGCAAGCTTCCCTAGTTTAAATAGCTCCTTACTATAAGAGTGTAAAAAATATTAATATTAATACTACAAATTATTAAAACTTTCTGAGGCAAAAAGTCACAACTTCCTCAGTGCTTTGTTTACAGACCAAGCCTGTTTTAGAATCAGCAGTAAGTGTCAGTACTAAGGAAACCTAAAATAGTCATTAGATCCTAAAGTGTGCCCTTTTGCCTCGTTTACATTGACACATAAAGTGTCATAATGGAGTGTGCAGAGGTAAAAAGGTTATCTATATCCATCCATCCATTTTCTTTACCCGCTTCTCCATTCTGGGTCGCGGGGAGCTGGTGCTTTTCCCCAGCAGTCACTGTGCGAGAGGCAGGGGACACCCTGGACAGGTCGCAAGTCCATCGCAGGACCACATAGAGACAAATGAGACAAACAACCATCCACACCTAGGGACAATTTTAGAGTCATCAATTAACCTAACATGCATGTTTTTAGTCTGTGGGAGGAAACCAGAGTACCTGGAGTAAACCCATGTGTGCACAGGGAGAACATGCAAACTCCACCCAGAAAGGCCCCAGGCCGGGAATCGATCCTGCATCCTTCTTGCTGGGAGGCAACAGCTCTAACCACTAAGCATTAGATCCCAGCATACATTAACTGGATTGTAAACTATCCTTAATGATCTTTGACTCATTCCCTCATTGTGCTGTCTTGAGACTGAGTCGATCTAATGCTTTTGAGTGAGCTGACATATTTGTTGATTATCCATCGGACTGTGAAGGAGCTTTTCTACACCAGCCTCGCAGCGCACCATATCAGTCGAGGAAAGTCGAGCGGTAACAGACTCAAACAGTTTGAAGCTGATCTGCCTCCTCCGTCGGATCCATAGTTGTTTTGTTTGTATCAGTGGGGGGCTTACTCCCAGTTTATCCATCTATGTGCCTGTTAAGGTGGTATCCCACTGAGCTGTATTTTGACACCTGCATGGGAGCGCTCCTTTAACAGAAAACATCGGAGCTACAGCCCTGAATGTCCAGGTCTGAAAACCCTGCTGATGATAAATAATAATGATTGAAAAACTGGTCCAAATCTGCCCGTCTTCATTTCAGTGTACTCCAGTAGATTAAATTAGAAATGTAGGGGTGGCTGCCAAAGTGGGCACAAATGTGGGTGGAAGTGGGGCAACAAAATAATGTGGATGACCTAGAATACAATTTTACAAGTCGTGCACATGAAACAGGTAGGGATTTCTGGAAAACTGGCTGCTCAAAACACAAATGCACAGCTCGCTAGGCACTTGCTCGTAAACAGAATTCAGTGAGACTGCAATGGAAAATTTGCATATTTTCTTGGTATTTTCCAACATTTTTGAGTCACCAACTAGTCTCCAACAGCCACAGGCCAGTGAGATACTAACTTTACAATCCTGCTCTCTGCCTCTGCTTTTCTATCAGTCTATTTGTCTCTGAATTCTTTCCATGTCACCCGTGTCATTGCACTGTGGTGGTTGCTTGTTGTGAATGCGTACTGCGGGCCAGAGAGGCTGAGTCTACAGTTTTCAATGGCCGAATCACAGAGGGCCACACTTTGGAGCTGCAGACTGAATTTTTGGTTAGAAACACAGTGAGGCGTGAAGTGTCTATTGTGAACAGCTGCATTCAGGTCCATGGCCCTCCAACAGAAGGCCGCAGAGGTTTCTGTTTACCTCCATGCTGCTGTACTTTACCAGTTTCTCTCACAAGGAGTGTGGGACTGTTCGAGTATTTTGATGCCAAATACGGTTGGGTGGGAAAAAGATTGTGGGTCGAAAATGTGCCTCTACTGGTACAACTGATGATGGGAATGGGCTTGGACTTCATAAAGTGTAATATCAGCAAATATTTACAATCTATCATATCTGCCAGTTGATTTTAATACAGTTCATATGTGCTTTCCTAAATAAACTCTTTACCTCACCAGCCAGGAGAGGTGGTGTAAGCAGATTTTCAGTGGCAATATTTATGATTAAATCCAGATTCATTTCACTTCATTTTGACGAGTTCATAAGTTTTGCATCCTAAAAGAAGTCACAGCTCAGCAGTTACTTAGGCGTAAGGAGAGCAGCCGTGCAAGCAGGATTTTAACAATAGAAGATAGGGACCCATTAGTTTTTGCAATGGAAAAACTGGAAATATAAATTTATTGTACATGCACATGACAGAACATCTTTATTGGTGTTTGAAAGTTTTAGAAAGTTCATAAAAAAACAAGGAAAAAGACCTGCTATCAGAGAGAAATAATGTTTGGTGCAAGAAGAACAAAAAAAGGGACCAAAAAGTGTGATCCAATTATCATGGGGGTCATATTGCTTAGCTTCCTTGGGAACGTTTGTTCTAGGGTGTTGGAAAGTAGGTTCTGACTGATTGACAGAGCTTGGCTTCAAGAGGAGCAGTGTGGTTTTTGTCCAAGTTGTGGAACAATAGACACGATGTTTACCATTGCAGAGTTTCTGAGGTCATGGGAGTTTGATTGTCCAGTCCACATGAGATTTGGGGACATGGAGAATTCTTGGACCTTGTATCCTGAGGGATTTTGTGGTAGGGGCTGCAGGAGTATGGGGGGCCCAGGTTTTCTAATGTGGACTATCTGGTCCCTGTTTGCATCCTCTAAGTTAGGCTTTTTACCAATGCACGTGAGACTGTACCAGGGCTTCCCCCTGTCTCCGATCCTGTTTGAGGTGTTTATGGACAGGGGGTTCTGTTGACGTCCTAGAGCCATAACCTTCAACAAGCTAAACAAAATAAGATAGCATGATGATAAGTCTGGGATGTGAAAGACCAAGAGTTTAACGACAGGAGATATTTCATGAAAATGTCATTTGTAATTCAAACTAGAATTGACTTTTAACATTTTTAATGGCTTGAACTATAAAATGTAAGGCTTTTGGGCTGCAACATCACTTGTTCCAATTTATCCAAAGCCTTATTTATTTGGTGCATTCCATCCCCTTCTCTTCTTATTTTACATTATGTCTCCACTGTCCACCATTAGAGTTGTTCAGTAGCTACCACGAAAGATTAGGAATAAAAAAGGCAATGTGAAACAGGAGGTAGCTCCTTATTAGATCATCAGTATTATATTTCTAATACAGAAGGGAGAGAATTTATTCCCAGTAAAGCAACAAGTTATACTCAATAAGTCAAATGTAAGAACGTAAAAGTTTCCCAATCCTACTGTAACACCTCATTTCAGTATTTTCGGGTTTTACTGTACCAGTGCCAGGGTACCTGAGCAGATTTGCCATGTACTGAATGAGGAGCAGCTTCTTTCTCGCATTTGGTCATGAAGCCTTGCAGCTCGTCTGATCTCAGAGCTGCTGTTCTGAGATCAGACGAGCTGCAGATCAGTGGTGGGATTCATGCATTCACAGAGGGCTCCTGGGCTGCTCTCGGCGCACATTGTTTCAGATGAACGCATCGAGATACTTCTGAGGTGCCTCTTTGATATGAGCCTGACAATTCTCTGACTGGTCCCTGTGTCAACAGTCTTGTCCGTGTATGTTATGTCGACTGCAAGTGAGAAAGCAGGTTTCTGTGGATGTGCCAGTGTTTTTCTTTTCTGTGTCTGTGGTTAAGTGAGAAGCAGAGACAGGCGGGGAGATGGAGGAAGCCACAGCTAGTGTTGGAGAGAAAGACATGAATAAACAAGTAGATGAATAGATGGATATAAAGACAGTGAGGGACAAAACCAGGCTGAAGGATGAGAAGATTCTCAGTGAGGCCCCACTTGAGGGGCTTCTGCTCTTCTTCACTGTCTTTCAGGGATGTGGAGAAAGTTGGCTTTGTGACTTCGAACTGACAGCCTGCAGTGTCTGTTCTGTATCTGAGGTGCGTCTCTCCATCTTCTCTGTTATTTTCATTTGCTCAACCTTCCTCAAGGCCAAATTTTAGCTTCTGGTCCCTCTTCTGTACCATGGTCTGGTCCAGCCTGAAATGAAAGTTGTGAATTATCTCTGCATCATATTCTGGAACTAGTATTTGAACCAAGCCACAATAGCTGCTGATTCCTGCTTCCAAGTTTAATGCTTAGTTCAGCTAATCACTTTTTGGTGTTGGCTTCAAATTTAGCATACATACATAAGATCTGTATCAAGTCTTTTCATGTAACTCTTTAATTTGAAAGCCAACGGTTTGATTTTTTTAAGAAGAATATGTAGTTTCTTTTTCTTTGACAAAAAGCTAGAGAAACATTTAAAGCCAGGTTGTGATGAATATACACAGCCAGCATAACTTAACCTAAACCTGGCCTGACAGACTGCATGACTGAAGGCTTTTGTGTTAATCTTCAAATGCCTGCCAGTCATTTTTTTTTTATTTTTATTTCACACTCCTGGGGTCTGATTCATCTGAGTATTGATGTGGCTTCAGGAAAGTGAAGATTGTCTTCATGCCATCTAAAGCTGGTGGGATCTATATGTTTGGAATGGCCTCTAAGAAACCAAGTGATTTATGGTAGGCGAGGGCCCTGGTTCAAGGCCAAGTCTATCTGCTCATCACTACAAACAGCCTGCTCCCTGGGTGTTGTGGAGGAATACAAATGCCTGAATTTAGATGTAACCCCTGGCTCACCTGCAACTCAGCCAATTCTAATGAGAAATCTCTACCTCCTGGGAACGAGAGAGTAAAAAATGAAATGTGACAGCACACTGAAATAGCAAGCAAACAAACGTTTGTCTTTGCATTTCCACCTCTTTGTAAATTATTCCAAGTCTCCTCATACAAGTATTTTTCTTCCCATTTACTCTATAGTATTGGTTAATTTAACACGTTGCATCACATCTAAGTTACTGAAGGACATACCGACAAGTTCTTTCATAGCTACCATGTGTATTACCCTTTCAAAAATAGGAGTTTGGGCTGGATTATTATCAGGGCTGCACGGTTAGAAAAACTTGCAATTCTAATATTATTGCTGACTGTTGTGATCCCGATAATAGTTGAAACTAACCCACATTTTGCTTAGGGCAGTCTTGGACATTTAGGGCAGTCGGGGGGCCCATCTGATTTCCAAATATTTCCAAGTTTGTAACTCATTGCAATCCGTTGTGATATTGATATTGCACAAACTGATATTTTTGAAACATTGTGCAGCCCTAATTATTACTTTGTTCTGTGTTATTTGAGATAGTTCAGATTTTTTGAAGTGAGGTTATGTGGAAAAGTCGTGAACAATTAACTTGACTATTGTAGGCAGCAGATGCCTCCAGGTTCAAAAACTTCATAGCGATTTATATGAATACTAATTTTAATTTACGCCACCGTCAATTTTACATAACACCTATTTAAAGACAATTTTACAGTTATTTGTGAGTGCAAAAAGCAGCAGCAGCTAGCTGTAGACCTTCCAGTGGAACCATTAGGCAGGAATATTATAATATTTATCTTGAAATAACTACATAGAGCCAAACCTACAGGAGCATAAAGTTTATTAGCTCAGAATTGAACTCTATTTCTCCTAACTAGGCTTGTTTGAAGAATGATCCACAACAGCTAAGATATTAACAGTTTATAAGCTTTCCACAGAACCCCACTTTAAAAGGTCTGAACTGTCAATTGTAATTAATCTTTTTCGATGCAAAAAGATTGTATGGTTTAGGGAAGGCCCTGCTTGAACGAAATTAAGGTCAGGTTGACCAGTAACTTGAAGTCACATGTTCAACCTTTCAGTGTCAGCGTTTCTCTGTGCAGAATACCTGCACTGAGTGACAGTGGCAGTCTGAAAAAGCTCTTCTAAAACCTCAACCAACCATTATCCAACACTCAGCATACATTTCTCCTGCATTAGCGACTCGTCTCATCCCACCAAACGCAGACACATGACAGAGGCTGTTCCTGGAAGCTGGGTGGACTGTTACTGTTAAATGGAAGCGCTACTTCCTCCGGAAACGCCGTCTGACAGATGAGGGCTGATGGAGCAGTTCTTGTCGGGACCATTATTTCTGACGGGGCCAGATGATCGGTAGAGGCAAAACTCTGACCCTGCTCACTCAAACTCTCCAAGTGATGGATGATACTGGAGACAATCTCATACCAGTAAAGTCATAGATTTTAGGCCTCTGGTTGGTTTATTTTAAAGCTTATTTTCATATAATCTGACATGAAGAGTTGGACAGAACATAAAAGGAGTTCCTTTATGAGAACATTAACACTTTGTTAGTTTCTCCAGTGTTCATTAGTTAACATGTCACTCTTCCACACCCAAGAAACAGTTAGAAACATGTTCACATTAAATCTTGACAAGACGCCAGCGGTTTCTATCAACTGCTCAGCACCAGGGGATTTCTTTTCTCCAAAACACTCTTTAATTTGATAAATCTTTGAGTTCAAAATGGGGTCATCACATTTCTTCTGGACAAAAGTACTCCCATCTGCTTGAGGGAAATGTTATTTTCCCTTGCTACTTCATTTTGGTTGATTGCAAGTTTCTCAGCTCATAAAATACCAGGTTCAATTATTCAGTCATTAAATCCAAAGGCTTTAAAATGGAAATCCTGGACATGGTAATCCTAGCAAAAGACTTTTCTTTTTTTTTCTCCTTAAATTGCTGTCTGCTGACAGGTGAAGGTGTTTCTGTGTACTGTATGTGTGCATGTGTGTCTGTTACCAAAATATCTCATGAGCCAGGAGAGGAATTTTAAAGAAACTTGCAGAAAGTAATCTTTGGATGCACATCTTCAGCTGATTAGCTTTTGAATACTGCGAGCATTAACACCTCTTGTGAGATGTGGTTGTGGTGGATGACTCTGGCAGCCATCTTGATTTAAAATCTCTGTCATGAAAGGCGACGGTAATGCTAGACTTTTAATTAAATGTGGGTTCCTGGAGTAAAAAGAAAAGACTAGTTGAAGTTGAGTGGTTATTTTAATAATGTCCTTTGTGTTAAGTTTCACTTTATATTGCCAACTTCCATCAAAAGTCATCCTAGGATTCTATACATAAAACTTACATTAAACTTAAATCCAATTTATACAATGTGGGGGGAAACCGGAGCGCCTAGAGAGAACCCATGCATGCACAGGGAGGACATACAAACTCTACAGAAAAAGGCTCTAGGTATGATTTAAACTGGAGACATTTTTACTGTAAGGTGACAGTGCTAACCACCACGTGGACCTTAACCTTGTTTCAAGTTTATTTTTATTTCAAAATTTGTCCTGTGTTTTTATATTTATAATCAAGCTTCGTATCTGACCTGAATGAACTAATATTAGAAAATAAGCAAATTAAAAGTATGTGAGTGCTGTGTGTGTTTTATGTGAACCAAGGGGGACACTGGAGCTGCTCCAGGGTTGGACTCTCCTCCATAGATACAGCTAAACATTTCTCAAGAAATCTCAGCAATCTGAAGGGTATGAAGAAAAAGAGAAGCAATGGGCAGGGATGCAGTAGTTCAATGTAATATCAAAACATTTACACACTTACTAACAAAAATAATTGAAGCACTCAGAAGGAATGCTCGAGTTAGGATGTAATTTAGTTCACATGGAGACAAGTGAAGGGTGAATATTGTATGATTAGATTTGCAAAAAGCTAAAATGTCCAGAATGGGCACTAGAGGGTGTAAATAGGGACAACAAGTGGAGTGAAAATGTTATCAGGCAGTTGCCAGAGTGTCTGACAGTCAGTTAAAACAGGGAATGAAGGTCAGCAGGCACAGAAGATGCCTCATAGATGCATTAGACAATGTTACCAGTACTTGACAGAGTTTGATAGGAGTTGCATTGTAGTTTTTCATGAGGTTGTGAACTCCCCAGCATGTGGGAAAGATGTCACAGTGGCCTGATGTTGGAACAAATGGGCAGATGAGAGCAGCCACACAAGACGGAATACCATGCTTATTCTGCATCAAGTCGTTGCTAGTATTCTGGCCCAAGGGTGAAAGTGAGTGGACCTGAATGATATCTTGTGTAGCACTTCGAACAGGACCACTTCAATCTGAGCCCGTCTTAATCAAAATATTTTCCACCTTAACGTCTCGGTGGAAGAGGCTCTTATACTGATGGTGGATCGCAGCATCCACCAGCTGTTTTAGTATATTCTGAAAGAGGAAACGTCTAAATGTCAGCAGCTGAACAGGCCAGGGCGGTGGTGTGACAGGTTTCATAATTCTGAACTCAGTTTAATCATACTCATTATGAAACAACAAAACAAAAGCAGAATGACTGACGCTATCTCTGAAACAAACGCAAACTCCCAGAGATTGTCCATCAGCTAACCATCCTAAAACATACCAATACAGAGGAGAGTGAGGGAGAAAATCCCCCCACAAATGATCTATAATCCAGCAAGCAGTGAACGTACAGATTAAAAACAGTCACAAGTGTTGCTCACACATTTTCCTGGGTGTGTGCTTGATAGCCACCTACAAGATACAAAGTTTTGTTTAGCACACTGATCTAATTGTGTGCTTGAATGTTTGAAATATGTCAGTGTGTTTGTAACATTTACAGGCAAGTTATCGGCCTTTCGATAACCAGCAAATACAGATCCACATCCTCCTTCGCCGAGTGGATCTTCCTCCTCATATTGTCCTTGAAAGACACACATTAACACAAGCGTTTTAATTGTAAATATCTCACATGAAACCAAAGGCTACATCAGTAACGGACCACTGACCTCTTTGGGGTCGTTTTTTTCCCCGTGTTTTGTTTGTCTTTTTTGTCTTCCTCCTCTCAGGTGCTTCTTCAGCATCGATGGCTTTCCTCTTCTGGTTTCTTTTCCTCTTGTCACCTTCAGATGGATAATAGTCTTCTACATTGTAAAAACAACAACAACAAAAACTGTCCAAACAGTAATATGTTGACATTCACAGCCACTATAAATCATCATTACTGGAAAATAACCCCATCCACGTGTCTTTCCAAAATAATCTCATCTTTTTATGTTTGTTTCTAAAAATATCCCCATAAACACAGAACCTAGAAATCTTTTTATCCACACTCAAACACAGAAAACAACCCACTTCTATGTGTAAATTGCAAACTAATTTCCATTAACTATAATTGCACAAAATCAGTAACTCTCTGCCAATGTCGACTGATGAAGAAGCAGCCTCTTCATTTTGTAAAAGGTCCTGCTGTCCTTTTTCCTCTTGGCCAGGCTTGCTTCTGTCTTCAGTGATTTTTTTCTTTGACCTGGTCCTGACATTTTATAGACGGAGACCTCCATACTTTTTTTTGGGGTGCTCATCATCATGACAGTTTTTTTTCTTTTTGGCACCTTTTTCCTGTTCTTTTTTTGTAACGCTGTATTTGGAAGATTCGTGCTACTGTTGCTCTTTACAAATCAGAAATTTCAAATCTATTTGTAGATTTTTGACAATTTGGTAAGCAATTTTTATATTCCTTTACAGAAAAATGCACAAGTTTAACCTTTTTTTCACATGCACTTAAAATGAAAAAATAAGTGACCATATGTGATTGTGCTGAACATCTCCTAAAACCCACGTTTCACATGTACAAAACATGTTTCATTTGTTAACATGCTTTCACATCCGAAAACGTGGTTTCGAAACAAAAATGACATGTCTCCATGTGCAAAACCCATTTCACGTGTGTTTCACATATATTACTTGTAAATTTAACATGTTTTTACATGTGTGAATGGGATTTTCTCCCTTTGAAGTTCATGTGGTTTTTTTTTTGCACACTTTCAATGTACAAAACATGCATTTCACCTATGCTTCAAATATGTGACATGTACACTTAACGTGTTTTTCACATGTGAAAATTTCAGTTCACAAACTCATATCCCAGACATTTAATCCGAGTCTGGAGAGAAATGTGAAAGAAATGTAACTTATTACTTCAAACTTCTCAAATTCTAATTCAGTAGTTAATAATTCAAAAATTCAACAGTTTTGTACCAATATTTAGTGAAAGCACAATTTCTTCCAATTTATTACTTTACGTGGTACACAGTACAAAATAACATTATTTAATTGCACAGTTCTTTGTTTTAAAAAACTTTGATCTCAGGTCAAATAATTTGTATAGAGGAAGGGATAATAAGGTATATTAGTAGAAACCTCCTGCGATCCTCAGAGATTTTTATTAATCTATATTATAAATCATACTGATAATTAACTTCAAGAACGTTTTTCCCAGGATATCTAATTTTACCTGGATTTTCCTCAAGAGCTGGGGTTCTGTGAGTGTTTTTTTTCCTTCTTAGCAGAATCTGTCTTCATAATGGTTTGTCACTTTAACGTACAATACCTTCAGCAACACGCGGGCGTTTCTGCAAGTCTCTCGGCGAGACCTGAGTTTGATCCACCAAAGTTAGAACGTTGGAACTTTTGTTCTGGTTCCACTTTGAGTGTCATCACAGGATGTTCAAAAATACTAAAATACACAGTCTCGCCAGTCTTTTTTTTATGTTGCCTAGCAACACTCTAAGGTTTAGACTCTGATCTGGGCGCAGCCAACGGAGCAGAAACACAGAAATACATCCTCAAGTTAAAACAAATCCTTATCCGGATATCTCCAAACCTAACACTGCTTTTATTTCACGAGTCTGTACGATTGGTAAATTCCAAATACTGGAGCCAGACGGGGATTTTTTACTGAGTGTTGTAAAAAACTGTCGAGCGAGATAAGGGGGCTGCTTTTAGCATCTTTCATAACATAGCATTATAATTAAGCCTAAAACTGTTAATAGAACCAAAAGTACTTGTACACATGCCCAAATTTGAATTTTTTTTTTTAATTTTAAGTTACCTTTAGAGTTTTTTCTTTGTAGTAAATATATAAGTGAGAAAAGACAGTGACATGTTGTGTTATAAATATTAATGTTAAATGTAAACATTTTCTGTTAATATCGCTCACCATCAAATAGCCATAATGGTTTTGCCTGTGTTTGTGTCTGTCTGTTAGCAAAATTTCTCTTGAACGACTAAATGAATTTTAATGAACCTTATTATAATTATTGGATGTACACGTACAATTATTAAATTTTGCAGTCCCCCCAATTTAACATGGCCTTCTTAGCCAATTGCCCTATAAAATCCCCATAAGAATGGTTAAAACTTAGTCAGTTTTACAGAAATTGAGCTAAAATTTGATGGTGTAGTCGCTGATTCACGTACAGCACACACTATTCTTGGAGCATGTCATCTTGCAGTATTGCACAAGATAATGTTATTTTCAAGGTTTGACAAGAACAACTACTACTCCATCATTTCACAACACAAGATGATCTTAGTCTAAAACTCTGGCATGAAGGTCAACTGGCAATATGCTTTCCTTTAAAAAAATACCAGGCCTTGTTTTTCTTTGGATGTGGCTACAATGTAGCTTACTGCCGTCAGTGTGTGAATGGGTGAATGACTGATTGTAGTGTAAAGCGCTTTGGGGTCCTTGGACTAGATAAAGCGCTATACAAGTGCAAGCCATTTACCATTTACCACGTATTACCTTGTCATAATTTTGAGCATTAAATTATTGTTTTGAGTCAGTCTGTTTCCATCGTGTCAGTTTTGTTCTTGTAGAAACAAGAACTACAGTGAGAAGTCGAGTAAAAGTCAAACAAATTAGAAAAGTGGAACAGTTGGTAACAAAAAAAATCTATGTGTTGCACATTTTCTATTTTAAACTGCTATTTATGTAATCAACAGGTTTACGGTGACTGGAAATCGTCCCTTAACCACGCAGCTTCGCTATTCTTGAGTAATTAGAAATGGGGTCTTCAAGATTAATCTTCTGTTACAATTTTGCAACTGTGTGAATCATTTTGTCTTATTTTTAAATATGAAGCGTAAATATGTAACGTTTTAGAAAAAAAACAACAACACTTTTTTTCTTCAGTTTTTAGAACTGCATCAGTGTTTTGGCAGGTATATCTCTTGATTGTTTCCTCCAATAATGAAGACCATGGTTTGATTTTCTCACACTTTGAAAGGACTATTGTTTGTCTTCTCTACATCTGAAATTGGATGGTGAGTCCTTTTGGAAAGCAGCGAAGGGGAACAGATTTGTATTCACCTGCTGTATGTGAATAGAGCTGAGGAGGGGCTAAGAGAGAGGGAGGGGGGAGCTGTTACATAGTGCTTTCTTTATGCGATAATGGATTGCTCTGACATTCACCCACGTTGTGTCGTGTCTGTCTGTCAATACGCTACCTTCAGGGATAAATGGACGATTTTAAACAGACTTTAAACAGAAGTTTTAAATACTCTTCCATCGTGACAGAGTTTCACGCTGAACTGTTGCTTTATGTCAAACCATCGAGGTGAACGCACGGCATCTTATTCATATGCCATGTATGTTTCTTATCATACACTTCAGCAAATTACTTTCTTATCGTCGTTTCTCTTTTTTTTTCATACATAGCTGCACTCTCTTTTATTGGCCCAGCTGGGCAACTGGATTCTTCTGGACGTAACACAAAAGAGACAAAGTGGAAGCTGGGACCGGCAGTAATGAGCAACTCCTCTTACAGTGTTACATATAAACCAGTGGCAGGGTGGGGGGAACCTTCTCGAGACAATAGAGGGTTTGAGAGGTTTCTAGCCCTCTGAAGCCCCTCTTTGATTGAGTTTCCTGGCGCTGGACTCCAGTGTTGTGGATGATTGTGGAGTGGTAGCTATGGTCCAGGGAAGGGGGGTGAAGACCCTCCTCTACGCTGACCTTTCACAGGCACAGGTGGGGTGGGGTGGAAAGAGCCGCTGGAGGACAATGAGGACGAGAGAACTGTAGGAGAGGCCTATTGTGAGCGGTGAATGTTGAGGTGGCATTCATCAAATCTAAACTCGGTGCCTCCATCCACCTGCAGTGGATTTTCTCACAGCTTACTTTTCTCACAGATTTGTGACACTTTTAAAATTGTGCGCTCTTGCAGCTCGCACTGGCAGCAAATGTCTGAGCTCCAAATCATTGTTCACACTTTGTCTTCTGATGTTGTGGGTGGATTTTGATGGACACCTGCTTTCACATCTAGCTTTTTTGTGCCCACACGAACAGCTTGGCTCTGCCGATGCCAGCGATTGTCGCTTAGTCTACGACTTTTCTTTGGACTGATTCGTATTATATACACTACTAAATAAACAAAGGAAGTTTTGAACTGACAGTCATATGAAGATATTCTTTCATTTCCTTAAGCACAGGAGCAAGATTTATGTTGATTTGTGTTTCAAAGAATTGTGTAAAAAAAGCTTGATTGTTACAATGACTTTTTATCAAGCCTTTTGATTAAAAATACAAATTTTCCAATGCCATCCAAGGCTTTGAGATATATACAGCAACAAAACATCCTAAAGTGTTTTCTGAAGATGGTAAGTTGGCAAACTTTAACATCAATTCAGCCTCTAAAATCTCTTCATAGTTGTTAAAAAGCACTTTGAGTCGCCTCGTGCTGAAAAGTGCTATATAAATAAATGTACCTACCTACCTAAAAATTCACACTTCAAATATTTAAAAAATCTAATTTTATTTCTGTTTACGTGATGTTGTTGTAACCTAAAGAAGTGAAATACAAGTATGCATGAACATGCAGCATGTGACGTGCTGTTAAAACTATGAAAATTGATTTTTTAAGACAGATTGAAACCTGTTGTGAAGCTTTTATTGGACTAACAATATGATGAGCTGACTGCAGCTCATGTAACTTCACATTCACCCATGCTTTGTATTGGTTTGTATGCCTGTTCTGCACAGCACTACTTGGTGGATAGTTTTTTACTGTGTAAAACAAGCGTCAGGGCTGATGAGACATATGATAAACAGAGGAGAAAGACAGCTGCAAAGAAGCAGTAAAGCCTCTCACACAGTTGGAATGAAACGAGTGCGCACAAATAATGGAGATCACAAAGTTGGCATTCTGTGCAGTAGCACAAATCTACTAAATCTAATTCTTACATGCCAGCTGCTGGCATTATTGCAATAAATCTAATTGGTTTATTAAACAAGTGGTGGCAACGCTAGATTTAGCACATCAAGAAGGTTGCAAGATTTTCTTTGGGTAGTCCTGTTTTCTCCCACAGCCCCAAAACTTGCATGCAAGGTTAATTGGCAATTCTAAAATGACTTTAAGTATTTGTGTGTGTGTGCATGATTGCTTGTCCCTGTTGGCCCTGCAATGGACTGCTGACCTGTCCAGGATGTATTGATGAAATTGATGCAGAGTGCTCTCTAATAGATCTAACAATACACCCTCACAGTACTTGTACTGCTTTTAAAATGTTGGAAATAGTTTTTTTTACCTAACTTTTTGAAGTTATTAGGCAATTAGGAACCCACTGTTTTTCATGCTTATGAAATCAGCCCACTTAGCAGACTTATTGTGAGAATTTAAATGGCCAAAGCATACGTGTTCTTTTCAGCAGGCCTCATGGTCCACCTGCTACTTTCTCACTTTTTCATTACATGTGCTGGTAACTCAGTGTGGTAACAGATTGTTCCAGCTCACAGTCAGTGTTCACACTTATTATCTGAACATGGTTGGCAGATTTTGCTGGAACAAAAGACACGACACAGCTCTAATTGACCAACAGTTACCTGCCTGCATACTGTATCAGCACAATTCAAATTCCGTCGCTAAGAGTGTTCATTACACAGCTGTGCCGTTCTAGAAAGGCCTGGGTACACATCAGCTGTCGACTCACAGTATTCATGTACAGTTTTATTGTGCTACTGTGCCTAATGTGACTCACAGGAACTCATTTGAGTTCACAGCTTCTAGTTTGTTAGAGCCTGAAGTTAACATTTCCTTCACTCTCTGTTTCACACAGACTCTTTTTGTGACACCCGAATCTAAGCTTAACGTAAACTCCAGATATCGGTTCTTCCATTGAGAGACACTTCAAACGTGCAGTAAGCCATCCGGTGTGGAGTTGGTGCCAAGCTGAGATTCTAATCATATGTCCTTTGTAAAAGCCATGGGAGGTTAAGACTTTTTTGTTTATTTTTTTGGCGAATCAAATGCCAAGCTCATGGTTTCTGTCCAGCATTATTCCCGAGCTGATAAATGGGTCTATTCTATTTTGTCCCTCCTTTTTTTTCCTCTATATGTGTCTATTTGATGAGAGAGTTGACAACTTTTTGGCATGGAGCTCTAAAAGCATTAGGGCAATTGTCATGGAATCAGAGTGCAATTTTGTGTGGCTCCACTCTGCTAAAAGTGTATGTAGAGTACCTAGATTTAGCAAGTGAATATTTTCCATCATTCACTGAACTGTAAATCTATGGGGTGTTTTGCATATTGTATTTCATACTACACATCTGTTGTTGTCTTAAAGGATTTGCACGTTTTCCCACAGGAGATTGGTTTTATATAGACACATTATTTGAAACTGTTGGGTTTTTGCAGCTAAAATGCATCTTGTGATGTTGTATGCGGAGGATTTTGAGAGTCCTTTTAGCTATTCAAGGATTCAGTCACCATGCATCCCTCTCACTCTCCTCCATTTGCTCAGCACAATGAACGTCTGCTCAGCATATGAATAGCCTCACCCATCACAGTCATGTGAGAGGGCAAGCAAACTTAATCTCTGTTCACGACATCCTTCACTAGCTCAGTGTGGAAAAAAAAGGCAAATGCTCAAACAAACACATCATTAGACGTGAATATTAATGTATGCACAAACATGCAAAAGAAAAAAAAATGCTTAGACTGCAGAATGATTTAAAAAAATGTTTAGGTATGGCATTTTCCAATAAAGGTCAAGTTTAGCAGCACAAGTGCTCATTCAGTTTTATGCTACTTTCCCCTAATAATTATTATTAAAAGGGCACCCACTCAATTAATTATCGAGCACAAGTTGGGTTTCAGACAAATACTCAAGCGTAATTTATAAAATTACCCTTTTTCCAACTTTGCTGAAATTAATAACTAACAATTTTGAAATACTGTGAAGCACAGAAAAATGCTCTTATATTGCAGTGAGCAGCAGACTTCAGTTTTTAGTGTAGATGTAGCCAGCATGTAGGCCTGAATATCTTCAGGTACATTTAAACAGCATTCAGCCCAAGCAGTTTAGTCTTAATAATTTAATTATTAAGACACACGAATCATTTCAAATCTGTAAAGCAAGCTATCCAGGTCTGTAAATAAATAAAGGAAAGCCAGAGACCACCAACTGGAATTTCAACTGGAATTTCTATCGATTGACAAGATTTTAAGTTTTCTGAATGTCTTTCTTTTCTCACTCTCTTTTAGTCACAGATGCTGTGGTTAGAAAACCAGTGTCATCATCCAAAAACATGAACTCTGCTCTGTTCAGCTGAGAGATATAAAATGGAGACAAATAATGAAGATGGGTTTATATTTTCATGAAACAGTACTCTAAATCGTCTAATGTTTAGAAACATTAAACATTATAGGTTGTGCTCTGACAAGACAGGGCATTTTAAAAGACCAAGTTTAACGTGTATTTGTTTTTATTTAGTTTTTTTTAAAACTACGCATTATTTAAGCTGAACCGAGTGTCTTGTGGACTATAAAAAGTGTGTGAGAAAACAAACGTGTTGCAACCACGTGACCACGAGCCAACTTCTTGACTCCTTATGGAGTATGATCTAAACTTTTAGATCATATTTAATTAGAGCAGTTTTAGCCGAGATGCGTAGATGTTTGGTAGATATCATTTTTTAGCCAAGTTTGAGCACTTGGATATCACCAACAGGAGACAGAGAAGCTGTTATACATCAGTTCCAACCACGAGGAACCTCTTGGAAATGCTGGTGTAATGTGATCACACGACTTAAAAACAACACGTTATATGTCTGGTCTCCAGTGAGACAATGGAAGCAAAACACCTTTAAGTTCCATTCAACCTAAACTAGGCCAGGATTCCCTTCTTAACACCTCCATCTCATGTATAGGTGCTGCTTCCATCTGCATGCTAAACAGGACGCCTCTCTCAGAAGCGCCGGCGCCGCCATTGATTAGCATTTGGACACAGGGGACGGGGAGCAAACCTTGGAGTGTTGTTGGCCCGTATGTGGAGGAAGCTTCACGAATGCCAATGCGCTGTCCTCTGAAAGGAAGCGAACTAAACAAATTGGCGGACATGTTGCAGCAGATGTCAATTAGTGTTAAGAGTTGTTTTACTCTGATAGCTGAGGGAGTTTTGAAGACAGGAGACTCGTGGTTTTGTTACAGCACTCACATGGAGGTTGGGTAAGACGGTTCCGAAGGAGAATGGTAAAGAAAAACTGCTTCAAGGGAACCTAAAATCTTTATGCTCTTTGCCTATCTTTGCTATTTAGCTTGAAAAACACTGAAGTATAAATTTCTGAAGTTGCAGTCTTAAGCATTTTTGTTCCATTAGCCGACAGCATTTTTTCACAGATATTTTAATTCACCACAGCAGGAAAGGTACAGGTGGAATAAATACCTTTAACGATTGCTCAGTTCCCTTTAGCGCCCCAGTAAACTGCAGCAGTGAACCAGCATGAGCACCTGCGGGACCTCCTTCGAGTGGAATGTTGCCATCTTCAATACACCTGTGCCTGCTCTGAAAAAGATTAAAAAAGGTCTGTTGTTGCCTACTAAAAGCTTCCTGGGAAGGTTTTGTTGTCTCAAAGCCCAAACCGGAGCTTATATTTACACTGTGTATGATTCATGGAGCCCACATCTGAGGCGAGGCTTTACTTTTGGAAATGTTTTACTGTCCAAAGACAAAAGCTTGGATTTGCATTTAAGTTGCATGGGATCTGTAGATCAAAGCCGCTGCAGCTCTGGACAGCTTTGTCTGACCAATAAGAAAGGTTTGAAAGAAAAGAATAGAAAAACCAGACAGTATTTACAGGGGAGCTGATGACTGATGATCTCTTTTTGTTTTGCATTGTACAGTTCACATAAAGGGGCTCTGGTTTGTTTTTGGAGCTGCTGAGTCGCATGAACAACAGGATGCCAGTTCATATGTTAACCTCACCAATTATTTGCATATGGTCTCCCAATTATAAAGGCTAATGAGAAGATTAGAGGAAACCCACACTGAAGCCGGCCCATGGAATTTCCATTGTGATCAAACAATCGCTGATAAAAGGCCCGCACGAGCCAATGAGCATCCAGCTTCATGCGTTCCGGCTATAATTCATACCACTGCTCACTTCTGACTAAAACCAAATAAGCAACGTGATCAGATAAATTAAGCAAATTTGCCAGATTGATAAAGTTCAGCAAACAGATGGAAATGCTCACTGCATATTTACACAGTGATTGAGATTTTCTCAGTTTTATAAAGCCAATGAAAAGCTGCCTCTTTATCTTCCTCACTCCTCCCTTGGCTGTTTAATAGCTCCTGTACATGCAGTCCTTTGGGCATGAATTGGAAGCATTGTCAGAAAAAAAATAAACTCTTCCAACCATTTCCATTTTCTCATCTCTACTTTCCTGAATATGGAGCCATTCTAATCATTATACCCCCCATTCATTCGCCTGGAGGGGATCCCTGCTGCTCCATTAAGGCCATACGAGGCTTCACAAACCCCAGATTGCATGAGCCATCAATAGCACTGATTATGGGAGTTAATTAGGGTGCCTGCAATGAGAGAAAGGCTCATCTTTCATCAAAGATGGTAAATTTGTCAACCACTGATGCAATAGCGGTGATTTTGTCAGGGGCTGCAGTGTTGCATCACAACTGTGCGGCGTAGATAGTGGCAGTGTCTTTGCTGGAGGTTAGCATGAAGCAGAAGATGAAGCATAATCTGTTCTCAGAGCAGGAAAACTAGGCTGGGATTTTCCCCTGCTGACTGCTTTTCATTTACACTGTGGTTGGCTTCCATTTGCAGTTCTTGTGCCCCCAACACCTTCATCTGTGTGTTTAGACATGTCCTTGTGTGTGTGTGTGTGTCTGAGTGTGTGTGTGTACATTTGCGACATGTGCACAAAACCAATTAGTTTTGGGATGGTGAAGTAGCTGGCTATGGGAAAATGACAATGAAGTAATTGAAGAGTCTAGCTGAATGAGAGGCCAGGCATCTCAATGTAGCTGTGACAGAGAATAGTGTTTTTTTCTCTTCACAGGCAAAATAAAAAGGAAGGTGTGTGTTAAGGTGGTCTCATGTAGCTGCAGAGAGTAATGAACATAACAGTCTTTCACTTTGCTGACATTAATTGTGATTAGGTTGTTTATTAGAGTTTAATTGATTTTAGTGCTCTTGCAAATTTATTTTATGCAAAAAAAAAATTGAAACCTTACACAAAAGGTAGCTATTTGCAAATCACGAAGCAGCTGTTTCGATTTTGGTTTAGTGTTTTTGCAGCTATTCCCGACAGCTTCTAATTTCTGTTTGTAGCTGAAGTCACAAACAGTATTTGGAAACTAACGTAACCTTTGCATCCGTCATGAACATCAAGTTCAAATCACAAACCTGTTCAGTTTAAACACAAACTTGTTTAAAAAATTGTATTACTGTATTATAAAAATTCAGTGTTCACAGCGCTGGTTTACATGAGGCATACAACTGGAATTACATTATGCCAAACAAGGCTTGTGTATGAGAAACAAGCAAACAAAACAGCATCATTACAAGAAAACTGTGACTTACCCTGTCTGCCTTTCAAGCACAAAGAACAATTAGAGGAAAATAGTTTGTCTATCAGTTTACAACTCTAAAAAGCAGGAAGCCATCTAGTTAAAGCATTTATTAGATAAAAAGCCAATTTTTTGCTCAGAATGAAGGAGACGCAAACACAAGTAAATGAGAAAAAATCTTAAATTTGTTGTGCTTTTGAATTTTTATCCTGTACACCTTATTCGTTTCATCCTTTACACGTGATGCTTTGCGTGAAATATTGTTTCAACTTCCTGTCAATGCATGTTTTAATGATAATGACACACAAAACGTCTCTTTCTCTCTCAGATTAATTGATATAGTTTAATCCACACAAGGCTTGGGGGCCAGAAGCAGGCCTTGAGCCATCTCAGTCTGGCCCTCAACATCCTCACAAGATAACAAAAATAACTTTATGGAAATCAGGATTTTAATGAAGACTCTTGAAGAAAGTCAAAGCAAGGTCTACGCTTCATTTTTACCAGTTTATAACAAATACAATGAAAGGAATTTGTCTATTTGAAAAATGGCCTATACATTCCTTTGCCAAGGTTTTGAGGTCGAAGGCTGAGCTGAAAATTATAGATGAAGGATGATGTGTTGAAAAATAGTGTTAGTTCACAGGCACTATATTGAATATGCAAAGAAAGTGTTGTGTTTTGACTAAGCATGGCAATGGTTCTAAATTTATCAAAAGGAAAGCAAAAAGCCAACAAAGGGACTTCTTACATGCCGTGTCTGCCTGAAAGAATATTTATACAAAGCATTCAAAGCATCTACAGATATGCAACGAATGTTGGCTTCATGTTGTCATGTGAAAAAAAGCAAACCTTTGATGATGTGAAGTTGTGGGTGCAGCATACTGTGCCTTCATGTTTCACTTGTGACCAAATTCAGAGGACTGAGGGTTTGATCCCCAGCCCCTGGTCAATGCCCAAGTGTCCTCCAGCAAAACACTGAAACCCCATTGCTCTAAATATGCTTATTGGTGTAAGAGTGAGATAAAAAAAAGTTCTGTGTATAGAGTGTAAAAATCTTTATTAGAAACACACTATATGTGTGTATAAATGTGTGAATGAGAAATGTTTTGCAGGATCTGGAGATGATACAAAGTTTTTATCTCATTGATTCAGTCAAAATAAGATAAAACATTACTAACCTGTGGTTTATTCATACCTGTTACTAAACCATCAAACTTGACTATATTAGAAGTTTAAAAGTGCCCTCGTAGTTGTCATCTTTCACTTTTTGTAATTACTGTATTGAATTTTTAAAGTGAAATGATTGCAGCATTTATTATCCCCTCCGTCTTATCAATTTGAAAAAAAAGGAAAATGCTTAAAAATACCCCATGGAACTGTCCTTACTAGCCTGTCATTTTTTTGTTTTGTTTCTAAGAGGCCATTTCCTGTTCGATTTTATCAGCTGTCTAACAGCTTTTGGCACAGCACTCCAAACACTACTTTGGATTTATCTGGCCCTCAGCAAGGGAGCTTTATTGACTTTGGCTTTCCCATCTCTGTCAGCACAGGATGCATAAGAGGGTCTGACAATAGAGATTGATATTCGTGTCTGTTTGAAGAATTGTACATCCGAAAAAGAAATGGCTTTTGAAACATTTCAGAACACTTACCTTGCTGCAAGCTACATCAGTAAATGGAAGGTGTTTGACTTAAGAGAATGAGTAGTTACTGAAATAATTTGAACAGTGTAAAATCCGTTTTCTTTATTTTTTATTATTACAACTCTTTTTCTGGTGGATGGTCTGTTGGTCTTAAAAGCCCCACTTGAATCCCCACTGTGCTGTGACAAGAATGTGAGCAGTTGGCTCCATATCACTGCAGCTCACGGGGATAATTATAGCACACATACTGTACACACACTCAAGTGAACACAGGCACATAAAGACACACACATGCTGACCGACTGGAGCTGAGCTGCTACACCTCATTAAATTGGGAAATGAATCCAGGATGAAGCTCTGGCTCCATTTCAGATAAGAATCTCCACGTTTTCGGGGGATTTGCCATGAAATTTATAATTATCACGTTTATGCTCGTACCGTCACAGGCAGTTTCTGCTTTTAACTTCACCTGAAATGGATCGATTCAAGCTCTTCTGTAATTAAAAAAAAAAAACATGTACAGAGAAATAATTGCAGTGCAAGCATAACTTATAATGGATTTTTTTTTTTCCACAAGATTGTAAATTTCACATAGCATGTTGGAAATAAATAATAAAAGAAAGATTGTGTGCAAAGATCCTGCGCCCCTGCCTGCAGTCTTCAGAACAAGCTCAATGAAACGATCCCCCGGATCTTTGTGTCAATTCCCAGGACAAACCTGCCCTTTGGTGTACACAGCGTTGCGATTGGCTGAGCCAGGCGAACAATGCTAGCCTCCCACGAGAGGTGTAGTTGAAGCCGGAGGTCCCAGACATTAGCCTCGGTTTCTTCCCACCACACCAGACACCAGCTCTGGGGCCAGAACTGAATTATGACCCCAGGGCAGCACTAACGAATGGATTTGTTCCCCATGGAGGACCAGACCAGAACCAGGTCTGACTGTTGAGCCTCTAGTCCCATTTCCATTACCTCATCTAAAACCTTGTTTCACCCAACGCCCAAAGGCAGGACATTAATGCACGCTTCTGACTTTAAAGGGGCTCTGTTTGATTTTTTTAAACTGCGGCCATCATTAATATCCCAAATTTGCTAATGTGCTTTTGCGATAAAGCAGCAAATTGCTCCTCCTGAGCTCGAAATGAAGCTGTGACATTTTAATACCGAGCGCAAGCTGATGCCTTGGGTAAGACAAGCAGGAAGGAAAGAAACAGGTCAGACGGCAGTCATTAAAAGGCAGAAAATGATTCCGCTTTCATTCAGCTTCGCACATCATCTGACAACTGTTCTCACATTCAAACTAAATAGAAATATTTTCTTTCACAACATTAAATTATGTGAACTAAACTAAGCAAAGTCAGTTTGGCATTGGGGCTTATCAGTTACTGAAGGCTGTTCTCGCCTTTTGATTACCTCGATATGTCAGCATTTGCATTCGACTATTATTCCATTTTAGCCTTGTCTCAAAGAATAATTGCTTCTGTTAAAAGAAGATGTAATGCGGTTACACCGAGCTGCCAGGCAACAAGTGAAAATGTATTTTGCGGTGTGCGGAATGTGTTCCATATGTTTTGATTTTTAGCTAAATACAGGCCATCGTGCTCCATCCCGAAGACATGTTGTGATGAAGACAAAAGGAGATCATTTAGTAGCAAAGAAAAATGATGGTAAATTAATGGCTAATTAACATTTTATCACTTTGATTAAACATGTAAACACTCCTCCCTGGTTTAACCTGTTGTATCTGCACCATCTGTCCCCATTAAACAGCCAGAGATTCCGCATTTGTCGTGTCACACCTGACGTTTCCTACTACAGCAGTGTCACGAAGAACTGATGGTTCTGTGTCTGACGTCTGACCTCACTGCAGATCAATTTGCCGTTCGCTCAATCAGTCACTCGTTGGAATTGATAAAAGTGAGAGTGAAATTGTAATGGAATGTAAAGTGTGTCCCCCTCGTGTTGAACCTTGATATGTCGTCTGCTGCTGGTAGGAATTGACATGGCGGCGAAGCCTAATGGCGTCACGTGATGAGTGGAGCAAAATGAACCCGTGTGGGCCCATGTCGATCTCAGCTGGAGTGCACTAGATCAAAACGATTGCTCCCAGCAAAATGCAGTACATGGCAAATAGCATCGATTTATGGCCATAGCTTTAGTAACTATCAGAGGCGTGTTCTGCAGTTTAGCAGCTTCTACCCTCCGATCTCTGACGGTTTTTCTTTCTTCTGTCTTTTCTTTTCTCTTCCTCCCTGCAGTTGTGGACGTGCACGTGCCCTCAGACGGAGTGACTGAGCAGCAGAGAGGTGGGGCAGCGTGGTTTTTGAGAGCAGTTCGTTGTGACACAAACTGACGATGGAAAAGAGGAGGATGGATGCAGCGCTGCTGGTGTTGATTCTGGGACATCTTGCCATCGCATTGGAGGTCCCGCTAGACCGTAAGGCGACAGATCACACGCTCGCACCATGCAAATGTTTATTTTTGTACCACAATGATGCACAGTTAATACAGTAGTTCATTAACCTAATAGTTAGTCAGTTTGAAAGCAGTTAACTAAACAAAAACACACCCAAGTTTCTTCTAAAGAACCAGTCAATTAGATTTTGGTAGAATAAAAAGCAGAAATTGATTGTAATATCAATAAAAATGTTTTTATTTGTGTCTAATCATCAGTAAGTATCACCCATTGTGTTTTCTGTGGGCATGCAACAGACAAGAACTAAGTTTTTATGATGAAATGAGGTCAGCTGCAGGTTTGGGCAGCACAATATTAGAAAAACATGAGACTTTGACATAGTTGAATCTGGAGACGACAGTATCAGCTGTGATAAACTGGTGTTTTCCTCACCTGTTTCTTTTTGTTTAGTCATTGCGATGCTCAGAACACTCTGTGTCTTTTAGCATCTCGGACACAATCATCATAGCCAGAGAGGGTCGATTAGATCATATTTATTATAGGTGTGCAGAACATTGGAGGATAATAGCCTATAATTATTTTGCAGTCCAAGCAGTCCATTATGAGTACTGAGCCTCTAAACAATACAGTGCCTCCAGAAAGTATTCACCTTGGATGAAGGGGGTGAATACTTTTCACAGGCAATGGGAATGCAGTGATCATAAAATTTTCAGTATACTTTGCCACCCTACTGTAGGTTTTCCCACACTGCTGGAAAAGAATGGGTGTAACACTGGGTTCTACTAATGTGTAATATGTTCTTGATATTTGTCATACAGTAAGGTTCCAAGCAATGTGATAATAGATTAAAAGATCCAGAGTTTGGTTAATAACCTTGTGGTTTTAACGCCAGGTGTCATCAAGTTTCAGGGTTGGTACTTTCATCTTTTTTTCCCCCATCATTTCTATCAATGTCACAGTGGCAGACACAACTGCAAATAAATAATTTGGCTCAGAAATCTTACCTAAAATGCTCCAGATTCATTTTTATATTTTTATGTTGCTGTTTTTTTTTAATGTTCTGAATAAGCCTATAACCTTCTGCTTGGTATATATATATATATATATATGTATATATATATATATATATATATATATATATATATATATATATATATATATATATATATATATATATATTTTATATATTTTTTATATTTTTTTATATTTTATATATTTTTTTTTTTTTACAAAGGAAACCATTAAATATTTTTATTGCAAAAAAAGGAACTTTGAAACATTTGGCTTTTCAGTCTTTTCCGTTGCTTATATTTCTACCTATAACTGGCATCAGGATACTTTTTTTTCTGAGCTCTTCAAAATTAACTCTTTGTTTTTCTTGTTTTAGCCTCTGCTTTGACTAAAATAAAAAAAAAGACTAAAACAGATGTCGGGCTGACTTTCACCCCCTGAGCTCACTGTTTTTGTTGAAGTAGAATTTTTGTGACATATTATTTGCTTGACCACTGGAGACTTGCATTCCTCGCCGAGGAACTGGCAAACTTTGCAGGGAAGGCGAAATCGTGTAGGAAGATATTTCTTTATGACTAATATCTGCTTCTCTCTACTGTCACGCTGTTTTTCTTATTTGCTGTTTCAATGGGGGGAAAACACAAAAGTTCTGGAGATATGTAAGTCTCAAATGAATGTGTTCTCAATGACAAATTTTTGATTTGTGTGTGTGTGTTAAGAGTTCTGTATGCAGTATTTAGCTGATTATTTTATTTTTTTGAAGGTGCTGAGTGTCATTTAGAGTGGATTTTTGCATGCATTGATTTCTTTATGTGCCTTTCGTTTTGGTTTTGTGTGTTTCTGCAGTGGTAGAGAACATTTCCCAGGAGCGAGATTGCAAACAGCATGAGGTTCTCCTGTTATTTGTTCCGTCATAGTTCATCAGATGTCTCCCTGATGCTAACAGGAATTCGCTAAGCGCTAAATTATTACAGTGAAAAGAAATGCGCCTGAGTCTTCTGCATGCCTTTTTTTGCCGTTGCACATGTTGTGAAAGCTTATATTTTTTTGTGTGTCGGCAGCCCTCTGCTTTGGTTCAGTCTCCACGTGTTTGATAATGACTGCTTGTGTGGTCAATACATCTGTACAAAAAAGGGCTTAGTTATGCAGTTAAGGTTATACGTCTAACCCCCCCCCCCCTTTCTTTTTCATCCCCTCTAGTGCCTCAGCCCCCGACAATAACTCACCAGTCCCCGAAGGATTACATCATCGATCCACGAGAGAATATTACAATTCACTGCGAGGCAAAGGGGAAGCCACATCCCAGGTACGAAAAAACCCAGTTTGATTTAAAATTCATGATGCTAATCGGTGAATAAAAAAATACCCCTCCATCTGTCAGAACAGAGAGCGCTCAGCTCCCAGCAGGTTTCCATCCATTCAGCCTGAATCTACTTTTAGAGTTTGAGTTCATTCAAAGTTTGATTAAAAAAAAAGTGTTTATTTCTTGGCATGCTGTCTCTACCAGAGGCTGAATATGGCTAAGACTTGAATACTTTAAATTAGTGTTGCAATAATTAAATAAAAAATTGCTTCAACTGCTAGAACCACAGTGACAAAATACCGTTTTTTTTAGCCCTTATTATTTCACTTAACCTTAATCCAAACAAACATTGTCACACATTTAATAATATGAACTCGCGGCTTCAGATAAGATTATGGTAAAATGAATGAAATTTGCTTATGCTCATCGTTACTCTGTAGCAAATTAAGACAAGCGCTTTTTATTAGCTCTAGTTTGAGCTAATAAAAGGAAACAATTTATGGTTAGTCACACAGTAATACGTGTCTGTGTCTTCAGTTTTTCCTGGACGAAAGATGGGACCCACTTCAGGATCGAAGAGGACCCCAGAGTAACCATGAAGCCTCACTCTGGTACGCTGGTGGTGGATATCAGCATGATGAGGGCTGAAAATTACGAGGGGGTGTTTCAGTGCACAGCGAGGAACAATCACGGAACCGCTGTCTCTAACAATATAGTCATAAGGCAATCGAGTAAGTAAAATTCGTTGCGTTTCATCAATTTGAACAGTGCGTTTTTCACACCGTCTTCTTCTTTCTTTTCTTTTCTTTATCAAATAAGTTGAATTTTTCATCGTTAAAGCAATCATGGAAGGTAAAGGTCGCGCAAACGCATGTTTTGTTTTGCAGGCTACAGTAGCGGATAGGTTTGAATATCCTGTTGTGTTTTTTCCCCTGTAGCTTTTTGTGACTCAGTTAGGCATCATCCTCTCATCTTTCCGCACTGCTTCTGTCAACACCACATCAGCCAGTATTTCATGGCAAATTCTGACATTGTCCATCATGTTAAACCGTCCAGGGTCCCCCTTGTGGTCAAAGGAGAAGAACAGGCCAATCGTGGTTCAGGAAGGTGTTTCCTTGGTGCTGCCGTGCCGACCCCCTGCAGGCCTTCCTCCCCCCATCGTATTCTGGATGGACAATAGTAAGCCACTCACTCCTGTTTTATTTCTTTGACATGAAGTTTCTTTAGTCTGTAAATGTTGCAGGTTAAGACAAAAGTTAGAGTTATTTTGTTCATTTCGTTACCTGATTCACTTCAAATCATGTAAAATTAGTTTTTTTCTAACTCATGCTGCTTGAGTTTTGATCTCCTAATGTATTTATTACACATTTTTGGAAGGAGTTTCATCATAATGTCGACTATAACATCCCTTTTTGTATATATTTTTTTTAATTAACAATGCAAGTTTACTTAAATATTTGTACTCTTTTAGACTTTCAGAAGCTGCCTCAGAGCAGGAGGGTGTCCCAGTCCCTGAACGGTGACCTTTACTTCTCTAATGTTCGCCGAGAGGACTCCAGGAACGACTACATCTGCTACGCTCGCTTCACACACACGCAAACCATCCAGCAGAAGCAACCCATCACTGTCAGGGTCCTCAACCGTAAGTCTCGCTCCATGTGCGATTCTCAGTCAACAGCAGTAAAAATTCTTCTTAAAGCGTGGTGAACTTTTGTATGAATGAGCCGACTACAGAGCGGCAGTGTTTGTGTGTGATGTGTGTGCGTGAGCGCGAGCGGCGGTTCACTTTCAGAAGCACACTGTGTGCTAACATGACTGCGTGGGAGGCAAACAGTGTTTCCTCTCTCCGAGGCCATCCTCTGAGGCGCCAGCGGCCGTCGTCCCCCCTGAAAAGACATATTGTCCGAGTTCTCGTGGTTCTCTGCACGATCTGCTAAGCAGGTGTTCGCTGTCACTTCTGAGTGACGTTCCGCACACAGCAAAGACTGCTCTCATCGCTTTTATATGTACGGTTCACATGCTGAGTTGAAGTCCCGATGCCAATCATTCCTCATCTACGACTTTAAGTTTTGTTCAGTTTTTTTAACGTTGACATGTTAATTTGTCCAAATGTTTCATCTTTTTTTTTAAATTTCATAATAATTTCACTTTGATGCATGTGTGATTTTTCTGTTGTGTTGCAGTGGATTCAATCAATGACACAATGGCAGCTTTTTACAATGACACTGATTTATTTAGTGGTGAGTTTTGACACCCCCTAGTTTTTAAATCCCCCTCACCCTCCTAAAGTAGCTCTCCGAACTCTGGCTTTCACCCACTAACACCAATCCTTTAACCGATTATCCTTGGGTTTTTGTTTATTTTTAAGAAGCTCCCTGGTTTATTCATGGGTGATATTTGGCGCCTCCTTGTGGCAGCTCAGAACTGCAGCTTACCCACTAACGCAGACCTTCATCCCTAAAAATCACTCCTGCTCTCTCCAGCCGAACCCCCACCGAATCCTCTAGCTGTCAACTTTCTCTTCAGTCACTTTAAATTAGCACTGCATGCTGATTCTTTTGAGCTTTAAAAGATTTCCAAAGTAATTTTATATTCAAAAGGGTAAGGTGAATGATTAACAAGAACGATTAACAAAGATTTTATCTGAATTAAAATGCTCTTTTTGGAAAATTATGCGGATGCAGTCTTTATTTCTGGTAAACACATTTTTCCATTCTTCAATCCCTGATTTAAACACCACCTTTTGAATCACTCTGTCATCATTATTTTTGACCTGTTTCACTTCTCATTTCTTTAAAAGTCTTTTCGTGTCCCGTCTGAACAGTCTGAGCAAGCACTGAAGCATTCAAACACGCTCATTTCCCTTAAATTCATGAAAATTACTACAGTCACCACAAATATTTTTTTTTGTTTTGGCTTTAATAATTGATTTACTTTTAAAGATTATTGCTAGTAGAAAAAAAACAAACATTTTATGCTACTTTTAAATCAGTAATGAGAGGGTAGTTTCTTGATAAATTAATATACACGCAGAACGCAGTGTTTGAAAACACCCCATGGCAGTTAAAATGCACATTTATTTATAAAACATGAGCATTTTGTGCAGTACATAAACAGAGTTTATCTCAGACCAGCAGAGGTTTCATTGCTTCACCTTTGTAGACTGGTGTGGGGTTAGTGAGCAGACAGGGCCTCAGACCTTCTCTCCATCCTGGACTCATGCTGAACGTAATACCTTGGCTTTTTGACTCACTGTGTGTGTGTGTGACTGCAGAGGCCCCAATGGATGAAAGGAAACCAACCTTCCTCATCCCACCGGGCTCCTCGAGCTCCATGAGGGTGCTGCGAGGGCACGTCCTGGAGATGGAGTGCATCGCTGAAGGACTGTAAGTCAGAGAATCCACCAGTGTTGAATGTTTGAGAGATTCGAGGACCCGCCCTTCACTCTTTTGTCTCTTGGATTCAGTCCCACTCCTGAAGTATCCTGGTCCAAAGTGAGCGGCGAACTTCCATCCAGGCGCACATCCTTCCTGCACTTCAACAAGACCCTGCGCATCACGAAGGTGTCCGAATCAGATGATGGCGTATACCGCTGCACAGCCAGGAACCAGTTTGGCTCTGTGGACCACACTATCAGTGTCTCCGTCAAAGGTGTGTCTGGGAAGAAACTTGCAGTATTCCATCAGGGAATCCAATCTAGACCAGCACAGACTCTGATTTTTTTCTCTCTCTATTTCTCTTCATTTGCTATCTTCCTCCATCTCATAATTGATTTATGCACAGACACCAGCAGGGTAGTGTGTTCGGTAATTAATTCTCCACCCTGCTGCTGCTGCTCTCTGCTCTACTTCCAGCTGCCCCTTATTGGATCAGTGGCCCTCCGAAGAACCTCGTTCTGGCTCCGGGAGAGAATGGAGTGCTGACCTGCAGAGCCAGTGGCATACCCAAACCCTTAATCACATGGACCATGAATGGCATCCCCATAGAGAGTAAGAGCAACCTGCTGCTCCGACTGAAAGTTACCTGGTTTTTAAAACAAGCAGCTGTTTTTTTTACACTTTGTCATATTTCATAGGAAACATTTGCAGATGCCTTTGAGATCCTTGAATTTTTCTCTCCCATGGCGAAGTTTCCTGTAAAAACATATGATAGTAGTCTAAACATATTAAAGGGATAGTTCAGATCTTTTGAAGTTAGATTCTGTGGAAAGTTTATGAACAATTAATATCTTCCTTGTTGTAAATAGCTTTTTGAGCTAGAAATAGAGTTTAATTTTGACAAGATTGATTGTCTGAATGAGGCCAAAACCAAAGTGGATTGCTGTCATCTTAAAACAACACCAGCCACAAAAATGCTATACACAGTGCCAAATATGAACACTTAATAAAACCCCTTACACCACAAATTGTTAAACTTACTTGAATATTCCTGCAGAAATATAATGATGTTCTTGTTGGAAGTGCTTCAGGCAGCACAAGAAGTGCTACAGCTAACTACTGTTGCTGCTTTTTGTGCAAACAACCATAGACTTTTATGTAATTAATTGTGTAATTTGAAACTTACTGCAATAGAAATGTTTATTAAAATTGCATTTGCATGGGCTTCTGTGAAACTTTTAGGATTGGAGTTGTTTTGAGATGGCAGCAATGCCCTTTGGTCTTGGGCCCCGCTCTGACCAGCTGTTAGCATTATTTCTCTAAACTGAAGCTATAACAGGTAAGACATTAATTGCTCCTAACCTTTTCTAAGAACCGCACCTGAAAAGATCAGGGCCATCCCTTTAAGGATCATGACAGCAGATTTTTTCACAGAAATTCTCAACATTTTCTTTAAGGTTTGACTCGGTTCCAAAATGAAAAGTTAAATGTCTTACATATGTTTTGACCACACTGGTTCTACATTTTGTTACAGCTGTGCTGAGTCAGAGATTTAATTAGATGTTTTTTTTTAACAACAGGTGTTTCTATTTTAGAGGAGTACATCACTATAACGCTGTAGGGTTGCAGTACCTCTGTGGTCAGTACCATGGCCCTGTAATCCTCAGGCTGCGGGTTTGAGCCCAGATTGCTTCAGGAAGGGCATCTGGCCTAAAACAGTTACCAGATTTTCATGCGAGTTTGTTCTCTGCGGCAACCCCTGCAGAAGGGAGCACCTGAAAGATAAACAACAACAACAACAGCACTATGTTTTGCTTTAACAGATTCACCTACAGATGAAAGCAGAAAAGTGGAGGACGACGTGATCATCTTCACCGATGTCCAAACTGGCTCCAGCGCAGTGTACCAGTGTAATGTCTCCAATGAGTACGGTTACCTCCTGTCCAACGCGTTCGTCAACGTCCTCTGTGAGTTCCTGACGCCAGATTCGAATGCAGTTGTTCTATTCTTCCTGTTTTGTGGAGGTAATAACATGGAAACAACTGCTGCTGGCTCGTTGCAGCGGAGCCGCCCAGAGTGATGACACCATCCAACAAAATCTACCAGGTCATCAAAAATCACCCAGCCCTGTTGGACTGCGCTTCCTTCGGCTCACCCCTTCCGAAAATTACGTGGTGAGTTAATGAACCTTTTAACAGAGGAAAGTGTTGTGAAACGTTTCTTCATGAAGCTCAACCTCTCTGTCTTAGGTTCAGAGACCTGAGCGCCAGCACCCTGAATGGAGACAACTACATCTTTCACGACAACGGCACGATAGAGATTCCTGTAGCTCAAGCCCAGAACAGTGGCAAATACATGTGTGTTGCCACCAACGCGCTTGGTATCTCTAAGAATCATGTCCACCTGGAGGTCAAAGGTGAGGGTTACTCTGCTCCAAAGATGTTTAAAGATATTACCCTGAGAGACCTACGAGCGAACAGTTACCAAAGTCGTAATTATCTTCTGCTGTCGAAAGGTGGAGTGATAATGTTCTTGCCTGTATCGTGACATTATTTTCAAGGTTTGACCAAAACAGCTATAATTTTGTTGTTTTTCTGCATAGGGTGATCTTTGTTTAAAACTCTGGCATCAAAGGCAGTGGGCAATATGGATGCTTTTCAAGGAATGCTAGGCTCTTTAACTATAATTTTGTTTTGTTGCAGTGTTTCTAAGTGGGTCCATAAATGTGTAATTTTTTCAACATTTATAAAATAGATTTATTAGTTTTTAAGATATTAAAGACTAAATAACCACCAGCCATATGTAGAGAAGTGAAGAATCTTTCCTGATCTAACAAGATTGTGTTTGGTTGTTGGTGTCCTTCTCGTTCCGCCTTCAGAACCCACCCGAATCCAAAAGCAGCGGGAAAAAACGAAAACAGTCCAGAAGGGCAGGTCTGTGGTGTTCGAGTGCAAAGTAAACCACGACGAAACCCTCTTCCCCACCATGACCTGGCTCAAAGACAACGGAGAGCTGCCTGATGAAGAGAGGTCAGCACTTTTTCAAATGTTTGATGGTGATTCTTGAATCTCATCTCTTCTGTTGGGTTTAAATGCCCTCTTGCAGAACAAATCTCTTGAAATATCTTTATTTTTTTCTACAGATTTGTTGTTGGCTCTGATAGTCTCACAATCGTTGATGTGACGGAGAGCGACGCGGGGATGTACACGTGCATCATGAACACCACCCTGGACCACGACTCGGCCACCACCGAGCTCAATGTTGTTGGTATGTGCTGCCACTACCACAGTTAAATTTAAATGAACTGTTTATTTATCTTGGGCTCTTCTGAAGACATGAACATGTTTATTAATATTCACCAAAGATCGACTGTCAGCCCTTTAAGGATAATTAGTGAGAAGTTTGTGTGTGTTAGAGCAGATTTAGTCAGTGATCATGTCAGAAGCGTAAATATTTGATGACCGCCCTTTTAGCCAGCCAGATAATTTACTGTGCTTCCTTATGGCCGATTGAGCTCTAAACTCCTTATTTCACTCCTGCCCTCCGACCCGTAGAGGCCATACCAGGTAATCCTGCGGCATCCAGATGTGCTCTGCAGCATGTGCTTGTGGTGTTTGCTGGATGTTTCTGTTAAATACAGCATGCCAGGACTTCAAAAAAAAAGCGTGTGGTTTTGACATTCTCAGAGCGTTGATCTGTTTCTCTTTTCATCCATTCCATATATAAAGCCTTTTTTCATTACCATTTTATGTTTTATGATTTTTCCATTTCTGCTAAATGAAGTGTTGAGTGCGTTGAATTGCTGAAACAAACATTAGGCAAAAAAAAAGGGGGAGAAATTCCCTCTTGCTCTTCAAGTCAAAGATAATTTCAAGGCAGATATACTGTATATTCCCCTTGTGATATTTACTCATTAGTGATTTATTTGAAGCATGCATTTCACTTCATCATCACAACGTGAGCGTTGGTTTAATCTGTTGAGCGTGAGGCGGAGCAAAGATTCTCAAGCTGAGCATCAGACATTTCATTATGCATGAAGCAATGTGTATCATCATCTGCATGTGTATCATCAGCGGGTCAAATAAAGTAATCGAATGGAACATGTAAATAAATAAACATGTAACCGAGACTGTTTGGTTAAAGCTTTACATTTGAAATTTAGTCAATCCTCTAATATTCAGCAAAACACGAGCCGAAATAAGTACCCTGCTTCTTGTTTCTGCGGTTTTCCTCCCAGAAAAACCCGACCCACCCACTGACCTGGAGCTGACAGACCAGACGAAGAGAAGTGTTCAGCTCACTTGGACCCCGGGGGATGAACATAACAGTCCTATTCAAAGTATGTTTGTGTCTGTTTGTGTTTGCAACCTGTTCATTCCATGGCTTAACCTGTTTTATACTATTATGACAACTATTGAGTGGTCAAACCTCAGAAGGTGAAACTCAAAGGGTGGTAAGAAGTGTAATAAATATATATTCAGGGCCTCATAGATATGTTAGCAAACAAATAAGTGCTAATTAGGAGTCCTAATTTTGCTTTTTTTATCTTTTTTTTATCTGACAACCCCATTATTTTATAGGTTTCTCCCTAACATATTGTCATCTTCTAAAAGGGGAAAAACCCCTGAGATTTCACGTACTTTTTGAGCTTGATACTGTGACACAAATTAGTCCTAACAAGCTCTTACTCTTAGCTGATTCCCCTAAACACTGAGTAAGATTTCTGTATATTAAAAATCTAACTAATCCATTTGTGCAGAATAACAATCAACCACTATTTTTTTTGTTTATAGTCAATAAAAATCTACCCTAAATCTTTTAAAAAGCAGCATACAGAGAAACATCTTTTGCCTCTGACTAAGTAATAATGACCTTTTTCACTCAGCGTGTTGCAGATAAGCATGAATAATAGAAACTTGGAAAATTCCACAATTTAATTGAAGCCTCTTCATGTTCTCAGAGTCTTTTTTTATTTACAACAGCCTGAGGACATTCAACCTGTTATGGAAGTATGTGACCAGACAGTAAATAAAGTCTAGAAATAATCTCTTTTTTTTTCTTTTAATGCAGAATTTCTGATCCAGTACGAAGACTCGCTGCATCATCGAGGCCACTGGCACAACCTTACAGAGGTTCCTGGAACCATGACAACAGCTCATCTCAAACTTTCACCCTACGTCCACTACACCTTCAGAGTTTTTGCTCTTAACGCTGTTGGTTACAGCAATGCCAGCAGCCCCTCCAAAATGTACAAAACCGATCCCGCAGGTACACAGTCGACTCCCAGATTGTGTGATTTGTCAGTGCCTAATGTGAATAATCCAAACAAACCTGTAAGAGTTAAATTTGGAAAAACTTTGATGCACTATTTGGTAACTGAACACATTTAAGTGATTTTTTTTAATAAGCAGCAGCTTAATGCCTCATCTCAAAAGTTAATGAGAATGATCATTTAAACCACATGGTAGCTTTTCCTGCAGGACGTTGTTGATTTGTCTTTAATAATCTATTTTTCAGCTCCAGATGAGAACCCAGCAGGGGTGCATGGAATTGGAACGGAACATGACAACCTTGTAATTTCATGGAAGGTAATAAAGTAACTAACTAGGCTAACCAATGTCAGCTCTGAGGTGTTACCTTTTGTCCAAAGAGTACTGAAATATACCAAAATATCCTTGTGGTGGTATAAGTTTTGTATCATTTTCTCTCATTTCATTTTTGCTTTATTGTTATACACTCATATCACAAATGGCATAGTGCTTTAGCAGAAGTACTTTTTCTAAAAATAGGTTACATATAAATCTTTCCCCCTCTGCAGCCTCTGTCCAACCTCCAGTCTAATGGTCCAGGGCTTCACTATAAAGTGAGCTGGAGGCAGAAGAAACTGGGCGCTGAGTGGGCCACGCAGAACGTGTCCAGCAATTCCAAGTTTACCGTGTCTGGAACGCCCACGTTTTCTCCATACGAGATAAAAGTTCAGGCTGTGAACAACTACGGAGCGGGACCTGAGCCTGCTGTTGTCCTCGGCTTCTCGGGAGAGGACCGTGAGTTCTAGTGACCCCTTAGACCTTTAGACTTGTACTAAATGACAACATGCAAGAGCCTGGGGTGGTGCATTTGGTTGTGTAACCTGTAACATTTACTCTGCCCTTTTTGTTCTTGCCTGCTCTCATGTTGTGCTGTTATTTTTGTTTTTTTTTATCAACTGTACAGTGCCGATAGGAACTCCAGACAATGTAAAGGCTGTTGTGATAAACAGCACTCTGGCAAAGATACTGTGGGATGCTGTGCCTCATAATTCAATACGAGGACATCTCAAAGGATACAAGGTACAGTATGATGAAATATATGCACTATCCCAAACAAATTCCACTAACATAGATGCAAATCTTGAACGTACATAGTCTTCTTGAGAAATTTTGAAATCTTACACAAGTCATGAAATCAAACCCTACCTGAGTTTCCAACCTAGAAATTTGACTTCTGGTGGTGTTTTTTTTTTTAAATTTATTTCTGGCTCAGTTATGAAAATCTGTTTCTTCATGGTCATTGAATGCAGCATTGGCCTAATTTACTTCACTCCTTCATCCCATAATGAATAAGGAGCAGCCAGTGTTAGTCATCCAAAATGTTACTATTAAAATGTATTTTTGAGACATTAAACCTGGTTTAAAAATGGCAACAACTGAGCAATTACATTACTTTTGCAGGTATATTACTGGAGAAAACACGGCATGCACAAACACAACCCTGATCACATGGAGAAGGACATCCTTTCCTTCAGTGGGAACCACACCCACGGGATGCTACCTGGTTTGCACCCCTTCAGTGCCTACTTGTTTCATGTAAGGGTCTATAATGGCAAAGGAGAGGGCCCCCCAAGCCCAACGCAGCACTTTAAGACACCTGAGGGAGGTAGGACAATGACACACACTCTACAGTAATAAAGGTGATTAAATAAGTGTTTAGAAAGTTCAGTTTTACACTTCAGTCATTGTTATCTTATGGTCAGTAAGGTCAAAGATCTTATTTAGTTGTACATAAAATCCTATGGCTTTTTTTAGATGCTTTTACAAGCTTGAATAGACTGTTTTTCATCCGTCTGTCAGAATTATTATTCATTTCTTTAAACTAAGGTGGTTTAAAAAGCTTCTTACAACAGTTAAGGTAATAATTCTTCATAAACAATAAACAGAAAAACTCTTAGATCTGAACTCTAGCTTTATCTGCAGACATCTTTTTCCTTCTTTCTTTTTCCCCCAATAGGCTTCAGTGTTGCTTTATAGAGCTTGTACACTGTTTCATCTTTAATGGGGCTTTTCTTTTTTTTGCAGCGCCTGGACCTCCCACCTCACTGGAAGTGGCTAAAACAGACCTGGATTCTTTAACTCTTAATTGGAGTCCTCCCCTTGAACACAATGGGCACATCACTGGCTATACCCTTAAATATCAGCCCGGTGAGTTGTTTATTTTTTTTTTAATTTTTTTTTTTAGGAAAATAAGTGAGTTTATTAATGTCATCCTCCATGTAGTATGTAGATTACAATGTCACTCTTTTTCATGTCTTACGCTGTCACTCTGTTCAGGTCATTAAACAGATAACAGGAAATCAATAGAGTAGCCTAAAAACATTGTTTTTTTCATTACAATTACAACACAAATTAACAAATCAACTTTGGTCACTCCTATCTTCCCTCTCCTCCCTGAATCCTACATTCCCCATATCCAAATCTTTTCCTTTTCACCTTTCTCACCACTGACACTTCTTCTTCAACCCCTCCATCCTCCTTATATCTCTGTTGGACTTGCTGCTTTCCAACTCCCTCCCCCTCCATCCCATCGTCGCTGTCATCCATCCCTCACCCCTGTAGTCAATAACTCCAATGAGCTGGGCCCAGAGGAGGAGCTGGCGCTGGCCGCCAATGAGACCTCAGTCACTTTGCCCATCCTCAAGTACAGCAAACGCTACAAGTTTTTATTGAGTGCGAAAACAAGCAGTGGAGCAGGCCCAGCTGTTTCTCAGGAAGCTGCCGTCTCAGACGAAGGTAAGTCATCAAATGCAGACAAGTGGAAGACGATAAGCTGAATAGCAGCTGTAATTACCATATAGTCAGGGAAGACTGTAAAACCAAATAAAACAAACATTATTGGAGTGAATGTTTGGTTCTATTTAATCTCCATTTAAAAGCACCATATCACAATGTGCTATTCACTAAACCTAGAATGAATGAAATGAAAATGCAGTGAAACAGTTTTGGCATAAAAGTTATATCTGCATTTTCATATATATATATATTATATAAAGAATATTCATTAAGAAAAGAATAAAATACATTTGATGTAAGTGATCCGAAGTGCACAAGCTAAAACCAGCAGGTGACAGATTGTGTGTAAAAGATGGACGTTGGCTTCTTGATATCAGTTCAGGAATATTGTTTGACGTCTTGAGGGTGTCACCATAGAAACCACGATCAACATGGCAGCAGCTTGTAAATTACCGGGCGGCTATGCTCCAAAGCACAAACTAATGGGATTATAATTTATGAAATGAACATCATGCTGTATTGAAACTGTCGACTGAAACGAACTCATTAGGAAAATGTTTTGAAAGGTTATTAATCATCGTTATTAGGATATTCATTTCTTGCTAGCTATGTGAAAAAAAAAGAAACATCAGCTTGAAATTTGGAGTTTGATTTTTGTGTTAATAAAAAAATCTGTCCATTTAGAAACCATTAGAATTAAATCACGGGCTTTTCTAAATAAAGCTTTGTGGACTGGAAACGAGCCTCCCAGCATGTTTTAATTGTTCTCTGAAGCTCTGCTGTGTGTGCTTTTAGATTGTTGCTTTAAAAAGAAAACTCCATCTCCACCACTGAAATACTGTAATTGTAAAGCAGTCTTCAGTTTTTTTTCTTTTTAAGACCGAAACAGTCACTTTGATTGTGTGAAAATCAAAACTTAAGCAACAATTTGTAACAAAAAGGCCATTTGTTGCTTCTAACTTTAGAAAAAAAAACCATGTTTTTTTCTTTTATGTTTTTCATTGCAATGTTAATTTCTTGTGCTGTTTGATGAAACAGGTCTTTTAAACATCACATTTGACAAATGACACTTTTAATGAGTATTTTTTTTTCCCGTTTTGCTGAAATTTTATACCTTGTACCATCAACAAGAACCACTTTAACTGACCATGAAAATAACTGAAACTGTTGCTTTATTGTTGCATCATTGTTGCATTTGAACAATTTCAAAGCTTTTTCTGTTCTTCCTGTTTTGTATGTTGCATATAAAGCATTATTTCACCCCTATATTTAGCTGATTAGAATCAGTTGCATTGTTAGATACCCTGACTCATGCTATTATGAATCCCCTCCCTGACTATGACACAGCATGACCACTTAAATGTCTCACTGATCTAAAAGTGGCACCAACTGGAGGGGGGGTGCTACAGCCCACTGTAACCCCTGTCCCTTTGTTTCCCCATGTGCAGTTTCTCTCTTTAACCTCGAGTAGCAGGCTTTAGACAAACATGGTGTATCTAGGCAGGCTCTTGTTTTGCAAAAAGAGCAATATGTGAAAAACAGACCCACAAGCGTGCCCTTGTCTTTGAGGACCTTCACCTTGCCTCTGTGAAATTGTGACCCAGCAAAGTGTGGGTTTGAGTTCAAAGCCACTGAGGTAGAGATGCAATGTGACACGAGCCTTCTGACTTCCATTTAAAAAACACACCAGACGAGACTGTTCAAAGTGGTCTGCTGCTTTTCTTTTCCTTTGTTGTTGACAACTTTGACCGTCTTATATGTCTTCCGCGGGTGTCTGCTGGGTCTTTCCTGCTGCATGGCAAGGGTTTGCTCGGCATGCTAATGAGCTGTGTTCTCCGTGTGCGTCCTTGTGGAAGACGTCTTTGTGAATCTTTGTCTTTTGCATGCATGCGTGTGTGTGTGTGTGTACAATTTGGGTGTGGTGCCATCTTTACCCTCTCATTGTTGTTTACAGGAAACACCCAAACCTCCCACCCTTTTGCATGGTCTCCTCCTCTTCGTCCACTACATAAGGGTACAGATTCTGCTGTGATCTTAGTAAACTCCATGTCTGATTAGTCCACTCAAAGCTTTATTGTGTTTGCTGTTTTGATAGTGTAGTTTTCCCAGTTCTGCTGTTGTGTAGGTTTGCGTAGCTTCGCTTACAGCATGTAATGAAACTATAGAGCCTCTTTTTTTGCGACTCTGCGGGTTGTCTGTTGACCAGCGGACCCTCCTTGATGTTTGTCTTTTCTCTTGTGTGCGCAGCGCGGCCAATGAGTCCTTTCACGAACGTTACCTACTCGCTTGAAGAAGATGGGGCTCTGATCAGTTGGGACTACTGGGGCCCAGAGAAAAACATATATGTAGAATACACAGTAGACAGTAAGCGAAGCAACACATTTTTCTCAGCTCCATGCATAGGTGGGAAGAGACTCCTGCTTCATAACTGGTTGAATAGAAATATTAGCTTTGATGACAACTCAAAGACATAGAAGTGATAAATTAACCCTCCTCTGATTGGTTAGCTAATTACTCAGTTCTGCTATTGACTCAAATTGTACTCAATTCCAGCGACAATTTGGACGGATATTAAATAGACACGTTCCAGAAAGCAGCTTAATATGTTTTTATCCCAATTGAAGTGCTTCCTATTGTTTTTATTCACCTGCAGTGAGGTGAAAAGCACTGTCGTATGACTCTCTCCCACCTACTGTTTCATTCATTCAGTTAATGAACGCCATAATAATAGAATAAACTCATTTAAAAATGTCATGAAATATATAATCCAGTGATCATCAGTCATTACACATTTCACATTTAGCTCATTTTTACCTTAATGTGTATGGTGGCCCTGAGAGTTCACATGTAGATAAACATATTTTTTCTTTATAATATTGTGCAAAGGTTTTAAATGAGCCATATTTCATTTATACTTTGCCTCCAAGAAGTCAAGCCTGCTTTTAATCTTATTAAGTGGTTTTGATCAATAGCTCTCCAGACTTTCAGAAGATCTTTCCAAGTTTTTTTTCCTTTAACTTTTGCTGCCTTTTTTAACTCATTTTCTGCCCAGTTTTTGTATCTGACCATGACTGATTGTGCAGTATCATGCCAAAAAATAAGAAGTATCTACAGCAGAAGAATGGTTTCTGAAAGTCATGTCTTTAAGAAATAGGGGGTAAAAACTATAGCAAAAAAACCCCAAAACATTCCTCTGAAAATGATCAGACGACATAAAATAAGTGGAAAAAACAGCCCAAATCCAAAGAAAATGGTTCAAAAACCTTCAGAAAGTCTGAAGAACTTTTAATCAGTCTGCCACTTTGGCAGGGTAATTAAAAGAAATGACTCTATACTTTTGCCCAGTACTGTCCATTTTTGTGATTGATTTTATTTTTACTTGTGTAGCTAGTTTCAAAGAGTTAAGGAAATTAATTTTTGGCAGTGTTATGGAGCGAGAAATAATCAGTATAATCAAGCATTTCTTTTATAAATCTATTCAACAACTGGATGAATCAAACTGAATTGTTTTTTTTTAAAACCCTTCAGTTACTGAAACTCTTCACAAAGACAGAAAGAGAGAAGTCTACCAGTGGGACCAACTTCGCTTCAAGCAGATTTAAAGAAAGCGTTTTGAATTTGCATTTATATTTTATGCAAATCTTTACCAAAAACCAACGAGTTTAATAAATATCCCTCCAGTAGTTTGTATGTAATTCCCCTACAGTAATTATCTTGGATGTCCATCTTATGTTATACATTGAGGCGTATGGTACACACATATTGTTTCAGTCTGGATCAAAGTAGTTGTACACTAGCTGTGCTGCTGCTGCTGTGACTAAAATTAAATAAATAATTATGTTCTTTTTTTTTAAGGCTGCAATATTAGTCTCCACAGTGATTTTTAAATAGTTTTCTTGATTTGCGTGGGTTTTTTGAAGTTGCAGTGCATTGAGCTTTGAGGGCCACCACATTAGTGTATTCATACACCTAATGGATCTTTAGAACTCCGTGAAAATGAATGATTTTACGCACATCAGTGGATGTTTTTATCAACCACGTAGCTCCCATAATGTCACCACCTCCACGGTCCATTTTGAAGTTGTGTTTCATCCCCTCAAACATGCCTCTCTTCATCAACGTCCCTCCTACAGGTAAAGGTGTAGAGGACTGGCAGAAAGAGCCTGCGAATGGCTCTCAGAACGTTAAGCTGAAAGGCTTAAAGGTCGGCCTCTCCTATAAGGTGCGGGTGGTGGCCGAGGGTCACCACGACCAGCAGCTCCACTACAAGGAGCTTTTTGTCACGGTCCCAGGTGAGGCACTTGTCGGGGCGAAGCCTCCGCCTTGTTCTGGCCGAGCTGTGCTTCACACTGTGACGTTTATGTAGAACGTGTAGCAGTTTGAGTCGTTGTCTAATCTGGAAGTAGAGACACCCTATAGCAGTGTGCATGTCTTTCAGGTTTAAATCCTGCCGGGTTATTGTCAGTTTTACTCTGTAGAGTTTTAGATCACCTGGTTTGGGTATTTAAATGTATACGTTCATTAAAGTTCTAATGTCTAACTTAATGTTACACACAGGAAACTTGCTTATTTGTGTGTAAGTGTTGTCTCTGTGTGTATCTGTCACTGTTTGTGCACTTGTATGGTTTTGTATGCACTCTGATTTTATACAAATACTCACAGAACTGCCATCCTTGTAACAAAAATCCAAGATTTCTAACTCATCTAACATGATTGTTTTTAGGCATGTGCAGTTTTATTCCACTTATAAGCTGATATTACTAATAGCTATGATGCCTGTCAAAATAATGTGCAGCCCTTTCAGATTTTAATTGGGAATATTTCTTTTCTTGTCGCTGAGAAAGAGTTGAAAAAGGATTCCAGTCATAAATATCATGTTGTTGTTTTATTTGTTCTGTTCTGGCCAGCTGTGGCGAGCAGACAGGTGGACATCGCCACTCAGGGATGGTTCATTGGCCTCATGTGTGCCATCGCTCTGCTCATCCTGATTCTTCTCATTATCTGCTTCATCCAGAGGAATAAAGGAGGAAAATACCCCGGTGAGCTGCAGCACAAACATCACCCCAAATAAAACGATGCTGCAAAGCTTTCTGTTTTCTTTAAAATCCCTTTAAAATAGGATTATTCTAGCTGGTTTTGCTCTCACAGTGTTTTAACCAGCTTTCTATTGCAGTGTGTGTGTGTGTATCACAACAAACTCTTTTGTTTGAATTGCTTGTAAGGACATTCATCATTTCTGCATCTTTCTCGTGTTTTAATGAGACATTTTTTTTACTTTTCCCTTCTTTTTGCAGTATGCTTTCATTAAAGAAACATAACACAAAAACGTATTGTTTTATTATATTTACCGAACACATTTATCTAAATTGCCCTCTGTGTTTCACCAGTCAAAGAGAAAGAGGACGCACACACAGACCCCGAGTTCCAGCCAATGAAAGACGATGACTGTACTTTTGTGGAATACAGGTGAGAGAAGGTGCTCTGGCTTCCCGAGCCCCCCGAGCCTCCATTTTTAGCCATTCACCCCAGCCCTGTGCCCACTTCTGGCCCAGATCATCTCTCTCTCTCTCTCGCTCTCTCTCTCTCTCTCTCTGACTGGGCCTGGAGCTCTTCACTCCCTCCCTTCTTCTCAAACATTACAGCTGACCACTAAATCACTCACAAGTCACAACTGCAAGACGAAGTGCCCCCATTCTGACCTTCTACAACAAAGAAGCACAAGACTATTTTTTTTTTCTGGGTTGCGGGATGTCTCGGATGCCACTGGTGTTGGACTATTGTGTTTGCTTGACATGACAGTGTGGAGTCATTTGCGAAGTGGGATTCTTCAGGTCTAAGAGATTTAATGTTTCAGAGGTTTCAATGTGACCATGTGTTACAAAAGATAAAACTGATTCTAAGCATCAAATCTAATCTCAAACAATAAGCTAGACATAAACATTGTATGTAGAGAACATCTAGTATTAACAGTTTGCTTAGTGTATTTCTGCTTACATGACCCGTATAGGACAGAAAAGCACTAAACTTCTAACTTCCAGCAGTTATTCAGCTATGCTTGCCAACATCTTCTCTGTGGGCTGCTTCTCCAATCGCACGCCAAATTTCAAAAACAGAAAAAAAAAGAAGCACTTTAATTCTGTATATCTATCATTTTGGAATATTGTTTTTAAAAGTCAATTTATAAGATAGTCTTGCTTTTATATTTTGTATGATATTCCTTTTTGTATTAAGACAAATAAAAAAATAATTGATTTTATGCAGTTATATAGATATATATATATATATATTATGCACAGATTTACAACATTAATTTTGCTTTAGGCAATACTGTGTTGAATGGAAATATTGTGCATATATAGAAATACGTTATAGAGATGCATATGAATGTAATATGACATTAAAAGCATGTTTGAGGGAAGCCAATCATGACCGAATGAGCTGATTACTGCTGTTTCTGACAGGTCTGTTTTTATTGGTTAAGATTGCTGATATTCTACATTTCTATAATGACTATAAATTCCATAAAAAAGATCAAAACCAGCAGTATGGTTGTTATGCTGAACTTACATCCAGACTAAAGTTGTACATACCTCTACTGACTAGCTGAATACCTTCTTAAAATAGTTCAGCTTGATAGTTTTTGAAAGCAGCTGCTCTAAATGATTAAAAGTTTAGTTGCTGGTGGCTGTCTTAGGCACCATATTTGTTTTTTTAAAGGGATACTCCAGAATATTTAAAGTAGGGGGCTGTTGAATGGTTATCAACAACTTCTAGCTTACCTGTATTATATCATAATGGCTGTTTTATAAACGTTTAAAACCATAAACATTACACAATTATTTACAAAGACTTTTATAGTTATTCCGAAGCACAAACATCCACAGCAGCTGCTAGCTGTAGCACTTCTCCTGCAGCTAAACTTTACCCTTTTCTCAGTTTCTCACTCTACATTCATTGTTGGAAAACCATTAGGATGTTCCTGCCTGAAGTCCCCCAGGCTGCACCGAAAGTGCTACAGCTAGCAGCTGCTGTTGCTGTCTGGAAAATACTTCTTAGTTGATTGGTTTTGGTCTTTTTTATAATAACATATGTAGAATGGCACCAGTCTGTGGTATTTTGAACTAAAAATTAACCAAAACAATGGTCACCAACTCAGAACAGATTAGACTAATCACAAGGCAAAGTGTACAAACTACATGGTGCCTTTGTGAGAGATTTCTTTTTTTTTTCCTCATGCTGTTTTTGTTTACTAAGCAGGAACTGGATGTCAATAAAGGCACAACTTAACTCATCTGATCTGTTCTTTGTATGTCACTAATCTACGAGCAGAACATCTTCCCACATGTGTAGTGAAATAATGTACAGGAGTGACTTTGTGTGGGATTTCAGTGATATGTCCCCATCTGGTCTCGGGGGTGTAAGTCTGAGTAAAGGTAAGGGTGGGGGGTCCTGTAGACACTGAGGTCACTGTGGAGAAAAACAGTTTCTGTCATCCAGTTTAATATTTGCTCATGAAGCCTTCATCATGTTCAGCGGTTATTAAAACCTTTTTTCTATTACGGTCTGTGGCTTCACTGTGCCATTCTGCTTCTTAGAGATATTTTACGGCTTTGTTTCTTGTAATTGGTTCAAAAGATTTCTCAACATTATGACGGCTTTGTGATCATACATCACTGATGTTTAACTCATGGAATGTTTTTAATTATCCGAGAGCCAAAGAAAACTTTCTTTGCCAACTTTTCATGCAACTTGTGATTACTCTCATGCTTGCTTTTAGGGGAGGGATGTCTGGCTGAAAACTTGCTTTCCAAGTTTTATTCACTTCATTGCACCAAATCTTCTGTTTCTCATTGCAACTTCTGTCTTGGGAGGGTGGCAATGCTTTGGTCACACACCTTCATATTTGGTTTCAAGGGGAATTTGAACACAGTCTGATTGCTTGAGCTTTATTCCCCTGTTGCCTGATAGAAACCAAGTAATCATTCTGTTGGTTTTTTTTTTCACAACCCCAGTTCCAAAAAAGTTGGGATGTTGTGTAAAATGTAAATAAAAACTAAATGCAATGATTTGCAAATTTCAGAAACCCATATTTTATTCACAATGGGACATAGTAAACATATCAAATGATTAAACAAAGAATAAACAATTTTTTAAATAATTTTTAATTTTATGGCAGCAACAATCTCAAAAAGAAGGGTCAGGGGCAACAAAAGGCTGTAAAGGTTAGTGCTACAAATAAACAGCTGGAGGAGCATTTTTCAAAAGGAGGAGCATTTAAGTGAGGCTTTATCGATCAGAAGTAAAGATGGGCAAAGGTTCACCAGTCTGTGAGAAAACTGCATCTAAAAATAGTGGAACGATTTTACAGTATAGTTCCTTAATGGAAACTTGGGAAGACTGAATATTCCATCATGTACAGTTCATAATATCCATTGGAAACCATAGATGCCACATCTTCTGTACTAAAGATGAGAGAGACATTTGGTATGTTGTCAGCGCACAGTTCAAAAGTCTGCCTCTCTGATGGTATGGGGTTGCATTAGTGCCTCTGCCATGGGCAGCTTACACATCTGGAAAGGCACCATCAATGCAGAAAAGTATATACAGGTTTTAGAACAACCTGTGCTCCCATCCAACAAAACAAAATCACTAAAAAAGACCCAGCTAGAACATCTAGAATCCTCCACTAGACAAGAATGGGACTTTTACAGACTGTAAATGTCAATAAAAGAAGAGGAGATGCTTCACAGTGGGAATCACGGCTTTGTCCCAACTCTTGAAATGTGTTGTTGCCATAATACTGTATTCAAAGTTACCTATTTTTTGTATAAATGGTTCAATTTCTTAGTCTAAGCATTTAATATGTTTATTATGTTTCATTGCAGATAAAATATTGGTTCATGAGCTTGCATTCTGTTTTATTTACATAGTACACAAGATCCCAACATTTTGCACGGTCGGGGTTTTAGACATGGAGCAAGTCAAGTTGAAAAGTAGTACAGAGCATTATTTTCCACACTCATGGTTAAAAGTAATAATTGGCAGCTGCATGCTCCATCTACACAAAAAAAATTGATCACTAATCTACCTGTTGCATCTGTCACTTCATCTCACCTGTAACATCTGCATGTTATTTTCTCCCTCAGTGACAATGAGGACCATAAACCGTTAAAGGGGAGCCGCACACCATCCAACGGCACAGTTAAGAGAGACGACAGTGACGACAGTTTAGTTGACTACGGGGAAGGAGGAGACGGACAGTTCAACGAAGACGGCTCCTTTATTGGCCAGTATAGTGGGAAGAGCTCCTGCAGGGACAATGCTGAGGGCCCCGAGAGCTCGGAGGCCCCGTCTCCTATAAATGCCATGAACTCCTTGAACTCTTTTGTGTAGCTAATCGGTGCTAGCGGAGCAGGATGGTGTGCTGCACGGACTGCCTGCATCCCCCCCTCAGTCCCAGACATCTCCCCTATCTCTGCGCTGCATGGCTTCTTCATCATACATCCCTTCCGCATTCGTACATGACTCAAAAAACATAAACAGACCGATGGAAGATATTTACGCTTTCGCTTCTTTACAGAGACATTTGGAAACTGTCAATAGCAGGGGGGGGGGGGGGCTTCTCAGTCATCACCTATACTCAAATGTTATTAACGCTGATATTAACAAAGGCTGCTTCCCACGCAAGGAGTCTCACATAAACACTGCTTTTCTGGATTATGTCTGTTTATTGGTTACTACATTATCTGCTATTGAAAGAGTGTTAAATGCATTGGGGAAAATGCTTTTTCCACCATCTGTTTTCTCAACTGAGACGTGTCGGAAGCTGTGATGATGTTATACATTAACGTTGATGCTTTTCTAATAATCATTTGCAGCCCACAGGGCACATCATGCACAGTATGGAGGAGTTTTGGTGAAAAGCATGCAGGGGGCTTTATTTTGCAGCGCTGATGCTACCTTATACGTCATCTATGTTCAAATGTAGAAACTGATAGGCATGTCAGTTTCTTTGTTTTTTTTTCTTTTGTGTGTGTGGGGGTATTTTCTCTACACGTGATTTTCGCTTATTGAGCTCAGTTCGAAGGCCAGAAGGGAATGCTGAGAGCGCAGTAGCTTCCCTTAGTGCTACTTCAGCAGTTTGTGCCTTTTCACACAATCATTCAGTTCTAAAGACTCTTTTCTTTGAGTTCATGTACCGTAAAGGAGACAGTAATGGGACTGCAGATGTCTCATCCGCGAAGATGAACCCGAGGACCTGATGGAAACTTTGATTCCTCCCCGAATTATCACCCTCACAATGAATCAGCTCAAAACATTGTGGTGCATGAAAGAGTGATTGATCATTATATCTGCAGTGTATTGATGAATGTAGACCTGTGTGTGTGTGCGTGCCAGTTATTATTTAGTTTCTATTAGGCAAAATTTGTTCATATGTACCAACTAACCCAGAGGGCCTTTGGATGGGATGAAGATTTTTTTTTTCTTAACTTGCATCAAGTTTCATTTTTTTTAAGACCTGTAGAGTATTTGTTGAATTTGTAAATACTTTGATTGATTGTACAGGGACAAGCAGCATATATGGCAGTCAATAAGTGGCAATGTTGTGCATGAATTGGTTTCAATTGTTCATAGGACTGTAATAAATGTAGACAACTTGTAGAAAATATATACATAAAGGTAACTGGTTTTTTTTGTTTTGTTTTGTTTTTTTCTTGCTGTGCAAATTGTACATTGTAATGCAACTAACTGGGCTGATTTTTTTATACATAAATTATTGTTTTTCTAATTACAGTACTATAACTTAGGTATCTTCCATCAACATCGTGATGCACAGACTTATCTTCTCAGTTTGTGCTGGTTTTACTCTTTACCATTTTAATTCTTCTTTTGTGACAGTTTTGCAAATGGTTTTGCATTTACGAAACAGAATTGTACTAACATTTTTCTTTTTCCTCAATTTTAAGTTTTATTCCTTTTATTGCAAGTCTGACATTTGTGCTGCAGGAACTATAACAGCTAAATAAATGATAATCTGCCTAAAGTTTTCTGACTCTTAACTCATAATGTCCTTTCTCTGTTCTGGCTCTGCACCTTTAGTGCGACATATTGTAGCCATCAATGATTCGCTCTCTGACAATGATAGCCCATAAAAGAAATGATTTGCTCCTGCAGTATGATATGCAGCAGACACTTATTTCACTGTAGCAAGAGGAAATAATTATGCAATAAAATACATCTTTACACCAACACATTGACATCCAGAGCAGCTTTTCTGCAGACTGTTTAGGTGTGAAGGGAACACAATCCTCTTTAATATGATTGTTCAGATAATTAAAAGTGGGGTTCTGTGTAAAGGTTATGAACAACAAATATCTTACCTGTTGTAGATATCTATTTAAATGATGAGCTAACGACACAAAGTGGATTATTGTCATCTTAAAACATAGATTGCATGTCATTGTCCAAGTGTCCCTACCTTGTTTTATTGTTGGGAGCTGAAGCCAGCAGCACTGGGTTTACAGAAGCTGCCATGTTGTATTTTTGGATGCACAGTCTGTGCACTGGGAACTGGGGGGCCTTACACCCCACCTAATCTCCTGCACACGATCATGGTGTCATTTGAGCTTCATTTTAAGCATGAAATAAATAATTAAAATAAACTATAACTAACTATTATTACAATTAAAGCTGAATGTGTTAGAAAAATAGATTTTTGAACATACACGGGCAAATAACTACATGATGTATCAAGAGGCAACACAGGGAAAAAAAGATTTGAGGTGTACTTTTGTTTCTTTCCGATTGTTTATATGAAGGGGGCGCAGCCTAAAACTTTTACTGGTACCACCCTGCATGGAAGCTGGTCTCGCTTCATACTTCCAGGTTCCAGTTGGAGGTCTAAATATATATAAAAGCAACTCCAGTCTGAAAAGTTTCCTAGTGATTTAAAATAATGCTCCCAAAAACCACTAAGAAATTTATTACTACAAATCGTCGCTGCTGCACTTTAAATGCAGCCTGGGGGACTTTCAGCAGGAATATTACAATATTTGTGCTGTAATAACTTTGTAATACAAAAGAGCTATAACATTTTTGAGACTGGAGTTGTTTTATGATGGCAGCAACCCAGTTTGGTCTTGGCCCCCTCAGACTAAAGCTGTTGTCGTACTCCATGAGAAATTACAAAATCGTCTCTCATTCACAGGGTTGCATGACGAAAATGGTGTTACTTTGAAAAAAAAAAACCAGTAGTTTTTACAACTGTTCCAGTTCATATGTTCTTATAAACATATAAACTTAAAACAAACTTGTGGTGGCTGGGAGGAAGTACGTTTGTTTGCTCATTGTTGTTCACTGTCAAATTTGCAAATGCCAAACAGCGTGTACCATCTCAGTCTGTTGAATGAAATTGTTTGGTTGTGGTAAGGGAAACAAAAATCTGTACAAGGACAGGAGGGCTGAGAAACAGGCGGGAAGAAACCCATTTTAACGCTGGAGGAGGAGGAGGGAGGAGCTTCCCCGAAGTTCTGATCCAAGTGTCTCCTAGACGATGAAAGGTCTGTGTGAAAACGAATGGCTCGCAACCATGTGACAGCAAACCGACTTTTTGACATCTTATGGAGTATGACGGAACCTTTACACTATGTCAGTCCAATCAGAATTGAACTATTTCTCAAAACAGTGGTTGTTCAGAGAGCTATCTATAACAGGTAATATATTAACTGATGATAACAACTCCACAGAACTCCACTACAAAAGATCTGAACTATCCCTTTAACAAGACTTTGTAAATTTTGTAAAGCTTAATAAATAATTACAAAAACAATACATCTTCATATTCAGTGTCTAAGCAAGTACTTAATCATGTACAGGATGTATACTGACAAATGCCTTCTTTAGATAATTAGGATGGATTCATAAATATGAGACATGAGAAATATCTACTGATTGCTGATCTTTCAGGCACACATACAGAAACTTCTTCAACTATTTAGTGTGAAGAATCTAACGGATGCGTAAATATGGATGACAACATCTGCCTCAGTCCCATCAGAGTGAAGCAGCGATCCAAAGACCTTATGGACCACAACAGTTGGCCTCCATCATGTTTGGTGCTCACTTGTGGCACTTCGACTTCCATTACAGTCATATTTTCAGAGTAATAGGAAGAGAACAGACTGCCATCTGCTGCATTATCACACAGCAATGGTGTCAGGATGTGAGGAAGTCTGCTCTCGGGGGGAAAAAAAAATAGCCCTCTGGCAAGATTTGTTTTCCCTTCTGTTAGTTGAAGCACTTTTTGGTAGTTGAGGATATTTGAACTTGGTTAAGGAAGTCATTAAAAGGGAAATGTTTCTCCCACAACTATAAGTTTCTAAGAATAGGTTTGGATTTTTTTTTCAGAGAATTTAAATATTACTGTGAACTTCGTTTAGTTAGATTTCAGACATTTAAACAGTTCAGTTTCTGCCACAGTGATCTCAAAAGGTTTCTCAGCCGCCTGTGACAGATTTATTCATCAGTCTGTTGCTGTTTGATTGACTACATCTCTTGACTTTACTGCCATCTAGTGAAATTAGACATTTACAGTACCGTGCAAAAGTCTTGAGTCGTCTCCTATTTCTTTGTGCTTCACTTCCAAGCAGCCAAACCTTCTTGTAATCTTTAAAAGTGGTCTTGATCAATAGTTCTTCAGGCTTTCTGAAAGTCTTTCAAAGTTTTTCTTCGGCTGTGTGATGAATTGCTTTGAAATAGTGATGGACTCAAGACTTTAAACAAGAGAATTGTCTTTTGTGGTGGTTTATTATAATTGCAAGTCAACAGAATACAAAAAGCCACATGGGGTGCATATATCTTCATGGGGGCTAATGATCCGTGCATATTCGGACCCACAAGCCAATCAGCTTCCAGGAGGCACCCGCGGACCGAGTGTGCACGAACCGCAGAACCAATCAGCTGAAGAGAGGTTTTATGATTCACGCTTGCTCGATTCCCTATCTCAGAAGTCAAAATATAAAGAATTTATATGGCATGGTCACAATGAAATGTTCTTATATGCAGGTGGTCATAATACCATTTCCATCTACAAATATAAAATGTTTTGCAAGCAGTCTAAACATGAATGTAATTTTGACTCCACAGCTGCTTCTTCACTTGTTTCCCATTTAGTAACTGATCATTTTCAGAGGAGTTTTATTTGCCACTTACTGTATCTCTGACCTGAGAACCATTCAGACATAAAAAGAGGTTGCTTCAACCTTGACAGCTGTACTGATCAACAAGCTTTTAAAAAACACTACTTACTTTGTAGGCATTAAACTGTTGCACACCGTTTATTGTTGATGACGATAGTCTTCATAAATAAGCATCATATTGTGGATCTCAGGTGTATTTTTATGAGACATAATGTTCAAGTCCTAATATTTGAAATTAACTCACATTTTAGCAGTGTGTCACTTTGTCTTTTTCAATTATGCGGCCCTCCTTTCAAAGGCTTCCCTATTTGTTTCCACAGCAGCAGAATCATTTATCTGTCAACTGATGATCATTGCCACCAACCAAGCAGCTGCCCCATTACCCTTCTGAACTCCACCCGCCCCCTTTTCCTCCCAGCCCACATCAACCCCATTTTCTCCGTCTTTTCTTTCCTCTCTCGCTCCCTCAGTGACTCCATCCTGCGTTGGCTGTTCGTCTGCTACAGCATCATTAACCATTCCCAGCTCCCATCTTTGATTTACCGCTGGGTGGAGAGCCTGGTCTGAATTGATCTGCAGCTGGTTTTTATGTCGACCCAGAGTGTACACGCATGCAGTGGGGGGGGAGAAAAAAAACATTATGACATAGTCCTGTTGTGATTTTCTGTTTCTGAACAAACAGCTTTAAAAAGAAGGCTTTGCATCCCTGGTGCTTCTGAGGAACAGAGTCAAAGAAACTAAAAGCAGGCATTAGTAAAACGTTATAATTTAGTATTGGACATGGATAAAGAGTGTGCTGAGCTTCAGAGTCTGTTCCTTGAGTGTTCATGGTGCAGCCTTTGTGTCTCTTTATGTAAATTTGACCTATTCTGATGCTCTAAAAGCTGGGGAGGATAATTGTTTATGATTACTCAGTGACATTTCCATATGCTGGTCAAATGATTTGCCAGCACTCCTACCACACACACACACGCACACACACTTTTATTGTTTTATAGCTCTACAAGATACCTCATTTGACGCAATGCATTCTCTTATTACCCTAATGTTGACCATCACAAAAAACGCCATAACCTATCAGTGATCTAATTCTATCCCAAACCTAAAAACAAGTCTTAAAGGGATAGTTCAGATTCTTTCAAGGTGGGGTTCTGTTAAAAAGGTTATGAACAATAAACCTTACCTGTTGTTGATGACTCTTTGAACAGAGTTTTATTCTAAGTGGTTTGATTAACAGGGAGCTCAAACACGGCCAAGACCAAAGTGGATTGCTGCCATCTTGAAAGGTTTTATAGTCATTTGTATAAAAGCTGTTTTATGAACCTTAACACTGCCACAAATTCCACATTAAACAAGTATTCTGATGGAAATATTATGATATTCCTGCTGGAAATGCCCCATGGGTGCACCGGAAATGCTCCAGCTAGCTTCTGTTGCAGCTTGTTCTGCTTGCAAACCACTATGTAGTTCTATTTAAGTAACGCCCGCCATATTGGTTGCACCTTGAAAATAATGTCAAGGACGACCTCATGCAATATCATAAGACGTCACCCTCAGAGTATGTGGTGAGAATCTTTAAAATAGAGAGTCATAGCCATTTTTGTGTTGGCTAATGTTAATTAGAAGTGGTGGTCATCTTGAATTGAAATGAAAAGTTATTTAGTTGTAGATACACACCCAATGTTTATTTTACAAAGTTCAATCTAGTCAAAATTGAACAATTTCTCCAAACTGAGGTCGCTCAAAGAGCTATCTACAACAGGTAAGATATTGATCGTTTATAATGTTTCCACGGAACTTTAAGGTCTGAACCAGCCTGTAAAAGTTGCTTCATAATGATTGGGAAGACACTTTCATCTCTATTCGTTTGAGGAACATCAGAAAGTTCCTGTAAGCTGAAATAATAACAACGCACATACAGTCGTCTGCCAAGAGCGAAGTATTTGGAGCCTAAGTGGCAGCACAGCTATAGGAGGGGATTCATTTCCTCTTGTATGATGCTATTATTTTTTTTTTTTTATAACTGGTGTTTCTATTAACCTAAACAGCTTGTTTCTTCTCAGGGGGTCAATGTGCTCATAAAGTGCACAAAACTGCGAAAGCTGAAATGTTCAGTCCTATCGATCTAACAATAACCCTCTCCATAAACTTCTTCCCCCTATGTTTCTATCATTATAACATCAAGATAATCATCATTCTACATCCTGATTCTTACACCCCCACCCCCATTACATGTGTCGTGTCTTTAGTTTGATGATTGTATATGTGTGTGTGTGTGTGTGTGTGTGTGAGAGAAGGAGGGGGAAGTTAGACCTTTGATTGAGACCCCTTGAAGATCACTGGGGCTAAATCACATTTACTCTTCCTCCCATCCCTCCTCCTCCTCCTCCTCCTCCTCCCCCTCCTCCTCCCCTGCCTGGCTGGTACATGACAGCCACCTATTCTTCCCCTCAGACAGCAGGGTGTTTGCTGTTCCTCTTATCCACCCCAGAGACCGACCTTGTAACAGTGTTATTCACCAGCAGGGTCTGTCTCTATTTGCCCTGTCATGTAGGAAGAGAAGCAAACGCGTTTGTCTGACGGCTGACTATATCTGGAGCTCAGATAACCTACACACAAAATAATACTGGTATTCTTTTGGGCCGCTTATTATCCTGCTAATTATGGATTCAGTGAATTTGCTCGGAGTTATTACATCCCCTTAGCTTTTCTTTTTTCTCTCCTGTGGAGTGTAGGAGTTTTTCTGATCCATCCTTGTGGGCTGTGGATAAATCCCTCCTTTTTTTTCTTCTGTATTATTAATAATTCCCACCTCAGAGGAAACAAAATGTTTTTTCGATAAAAACAAAAGTCAGAGTAAAACCCACCAAACAACAAATCTGCCACATTCAGCTTGATACAGCCAGAATGTAATCTCCAGCTTTAGATAACATTAAAAACAACTTCTTTGATATCTTCCCTCCCAAATTCATCCAATAAGGTTAAGTCCTTCAATTAATTCCACTCTGCTCTTTCGCAAAGATTCCCTGAATTATTTATAGGGGATCTGCCAGAGTGGATTATTATTTGTCTGTTTGGTGTTTACATCCAAGATTTCAATCTAATCTCAGGGGATTGAGGCCGTCCTGTGTATGGACCGACACGAGCACGAGGCGTCGTAATTAGAAGAGGTGGCCTTTTGATATCGGTCTAATGGAAAACAGGCCGAGAGTTAACGACGCCGACTCGTTTCACATCCACTCCAGGTGGTGTGCAAACATGCAGATCAATTTATTTATTTAGGATTAAAGATATTTGGCTCAGAAGATTTTGCAGAATTGATAGAATGAAGTTTAGTTTGTGGCATCTGAAAACATGTCCAGAACAAGTGATGTATTTTCTCTGAATGTGCGAGTGGTGACAGTGTTCATGTGAAATAAAAATAACTTTGCTGGAATTTTTACAGTAGAATATAAATATATATTTGAAGTTCCATCTTTATGGTGCTCCACCGCCCTGCTTCACCCTCGATGTTTATGCTTGACAGTCGTCTTTCTCGATCTTTCTGTTTAGTTGCAGAGTAACTCTCATATTTCCACCTAAATGTGTTTTCTCAGATGGAGCGTGGACAGCTACTGGAGTTGTCAACTGCACCATTTACCACAGTTCAGGATAACATTTTTTGTGTTTGATTTCATATTTTACAATGAGTAAATTTAAATGAAGATTTTTTTTTACATGTAATGGCAGTAAAATAAAAACATATCTAGTAGATAACTGTCACAATAGAAACATTGGGCTTGGAATAACAGGAAATGCCTGCATATTAACTGTGTTTCATTATAAACATATATAAAAATATACCAAAAACAAGATTTATCCCCTCATAAATGACAAAATATCATAGTAAAACTATCAACTTGGTTTATAATGACAAAAATCCATAAGTCAACCCTGTTTTATGGCCTCTCGATCTTGTTCAGGGTCATGGGTGTCAGGATTTAGGTGTTTTGTGCTGTTTCTGTGATCTTATGTGCTTTACTTTCATTCAGTTCTGTTCTTATCCCTGTTTTCCATTATATCTTGCATAGTTTTGATCCTTGTGCCCCTGCTCACTTTCCCTCAGTTCATCTCCTCAGTAGTTTTCCAGTCAGCCTGCCACACCCGCTTCACCTGTTCAGTCCAGCTGTAGTTAATCTTCCACTCACCCTCAGGCCTTTATATTCAGTCTCTGCCTTCTCTTCTTCGCTGGTTAATTGTCAGCTCATGCTGCAATCTGGTTACCTCCTTGTGTCTCCCTGCAATTTCATGTTGTTTAGTTTTGTTATAGCAAGAAATACGTTTTTTTCTTCGGAAGCTCTTCGTGTCAGCCTGCATTCTGGGTCCAATCCACCATCTATAAAACCTGATTAAGGAAGGCTGGTGGGTACCTCCTTGTGTTTTAGGGCGAGATGCTGGGTAGACCCAGTCCATCACAGAGATAAACAACTACGAACGCGCGCACACTCACACCTAAGGTCAATTTAGAGTCTCTGTCATCATAACATGCATGTTTTTGGACAGTGAGAGGAAATCAAAGTACATGGAGAAATCCAACACATGCACAAGGACAACATGCAAACTCCATGCAGAGAGGCTTCAGCTGTGAACTAAATAATGGATATCACTCAGCAGTAAAAACATTGACAGTCAAACTAAAATGTGAAAAATGGAGGCCTGTTCATTGAAATATAAATATTTTTTGATCTATATTAAAAACACAGAAACAATCTGGATTTCTTTTTTGTTTTTACTGCATACCTGTAGTTTTACAGTGTTATCTTACACAGTCTTGCTCTCCAAATAATCATTTGTTATTCACAACAAATGAGGAAATTCACCATGGGATCAGATAGGAGAGTCCAAATCACAACAGGAAATAGAGGAAACTATTAGAGAAGTGGCTGAATGAGATTAAAACCAGTTTTGCAACTATTCAGTTCTATTATAGCAGACTCAATTATTTTTGGACAAAGGATGCCAAAGTGGCTTTCAGTCTCTATAAATGTGGCTTCTGTTAATTGGGGGAAAACAAATACACTCTGTGTTTGAGTGTACTGAAAGCCACCATTAACGACACCACACTGAAAAGGAAAATGGATAAATTATGAAGGATGAAGACACAGCTAACAAGATTCTTCTTGTTTCTTTTTTCCTGTCATCACATCAGATTTGCTGTCTGACTTCAGCTGCTCTTAGACTCGTGAGGATTAAACTTGTAGACGATGTTGTCTTCCAAACACCTTGAGGACACAGACTGCATAATCATACTTAATTCTTGGTTGCGGCTAATAAAACTTAATGGTGGGAAACAAACATTATTGACAAACCAAAGCATTTAAAGATTTTAGCTGAGAGCAACTCAGAGTCAAAAGGAGAATGAGTTTTATTTTTCCTCAGTGGTCAACAAACATATTCAGATGGTTTCTGTTGGCATTGCTGAATGTCAAAGAGAAGAACAATACATATTACAGCCCAGTATGTGCAAGATTTTTAATTTATACGGAGTATATACCCTGTAGGTACCAAGTATTTACTCAACAAGTACCCTGTAATATATGTACCTGGTACGTACCAGGTATGTAGCAAGTATCTGCATTATGTAGGGCTGCCAATTACACACAGCCTGTTAGAGAGTTGGGAGGATGTGTCGACGAGACTTTCTTATCAGAAGTACAGCCTCACTTCCCTAGTGCACAGTTGCTGGCTCTGAAATTACAAGCTAGGCAGAACCTACAAAAACTGACATTTTGGCTTCCGTTTTGAACAATGAGAGAAGGTGGAAACACTTCATCCATCTTTAATAATGTCCAAGGTGATGTTGACTTGGACTTGAGCCGAGGAAGGAGGCAGTGGTGGTTCTAGAGGGGTGGCACAGAGTTGGAGCCGCTCCTGGGAAAATATATCTTGGCGCTCTGTTTGTAGGCTGCTTTTGTGCATTTTGCACAATGCTAAAAGTCAAGGACATCTCTGCAGAACTCCAACCTCGGTCCTAAACTCATTGGCTTAGAATTTGCACACACATCTCTTGAATTTCGAGCTTGTTTAACCTGCCTGGGAACCTCACCAGAAGAGACAGAATCAAGACTTTGCAACCATTAAAGTGGTTATTGGAAGGCTACAGATGCTCTACCCCCCGAGCGGCAGGCGACAGGTTAAAGTTCATCCTTTTTATTACCAGATAAAAGCTACGATGTATTTCATGACAATAAATTTCCTCTGCCTGCTGGAACCTCATGCTACACCTTCGCCGCCATAAGAAAAAAAAAAAAAATCTCTAGATTTGCCACAGGTGTAAAATGTAGCAATTATATTTTTTATAATGTTTTCTAGTTTGTAACTAATAAAGTGAAATTAGAATTAATAAATGTTATCTGTTTTTGTTGTTGTACATAAGGATGTCCACCTATTTTAGAATATGGGGGAGCAGCAGTATGGGGCGCCGTTTGTAAAGGAGCTTGTGCTAAAAATTCATGCCTAAATTTTGTCACATTTAGCTTCAAACACTGTTTAAAAATGTAGTGTTGATTTTCTGATGTCACTTTTTACAACATTTAGCTAGTTACATGTAATT
>NC_051440.1:10018730-10046750 GCF_001649575.2 Kryptolebias marmoratus | reverse complement strand
AGTGACATCAGAAAATCAACACTACATTTTTAAACAGTGTTTGAAGCTAAATGTGACAAAATTTAGGCATGAATTTTTAGCAGAAGCTAAATGTGACAAAATTTAGGCATGAATTTTTAGCACAAGCTCCTTTACAAACGGCGCCCCATACAGCAGGTGCCTATGATTACTTTCTGCATTAAAATTAAAATCTATGTAGTGATTTTGTGTGTGTGTGTGTGTGTGTGTGTGTGAAATCAGCCTGGATTGTGGCAAATGGTCAGAATCAGTTATTGTGTTTTAGCCACAAAACTGCAAACAGATCTGGAGTTTCCTCTTCATTTGGCCCATTTAACTGACTTTAAATCAAACTTCATAAAGAAAAAAACAAAAAAGAAACAAACTACTTGCTCATGCTGATGATGCTGTGCAAACCCCCCGGGGAGAAACCTGACTCCACGGTGGGGAGACTCGGCTCTCTGATCATGTGGCTCGAGCAGGTTCTAGCGCCCCCCAAAGTTGATCAGCCATAAGCCTCCATCCATCCATCCAGCCCAGAGGGGACAGAAGGACCGAAGCTCCGGCTCTTCCCTTCCCTGCTCCTCGGCAGGTGCGAGCATCGTGAAGGACACGGATCCGCACGGAAGGTAAGGACAAACAGGGCAAAAAAAAAAAAAAAAAAGGTTGGGCGGTGGAAAGAGAGAGTGAGGTAGAGGGAGAGGAGGGAGAGAGAAAAAAACAGCATGCTGTCTGAGATTATTTTATGAAGAAGCCGGATTCTGACAGCTGGGAAATCAGGGTTGTTTACAACAGAATGAGTGGGATGCGCGGTCCGGATGGAGCTCATATGCAGCCTTCCGCAATGCAGAAATGGGGATCATTAAGATCCAAAGAATTTAGCCCCTTTTTTTTTTTTTTTTTTTAACATATATTGTCCAAAACGTAGACTGATCCGGGATTTAATAAGAGCGGCGGGTGATGGATGTGCGCGCACAGCATCCTCCGAGCGGCCGAGGCTCACAGCAGAGCAGCTCGTTATAAATCTCATTCGTATCGGTGTTTTGTAACAGTTCCGAGTTTTAACTGAATGAGTAATGAAAGCCAGGCGCCCCAGCCTATCAGCGCCGCGCATACCGATGATCCGCAGGGCTCAGGGGCTGCCTGCCTCGCAGCCCGGAGATTCATCAACATGCGCGGCTGGAAACACTTTCACTGGGACCGGACCCGACGCCCCGCGGTGGCTGGCTGAATTCGGTCTGGAGGAACGAGGTTCGAGCCCGTCAGGCCGAGCCTCACACCCTTCCACCGTGTCAGGAGGAGGCGAGGTGCTGGTCAGGGGATCATGGGCGCGTCCTGAGCTGGCTGCCCTGGAAACAAACTGCTCCTGCTGCGTGTCGTTAAGGCTGACTGGCTGACTTCCACTGGCTTCTTTCAGGATGTCTTTTTGTTTTTAGTCCTGAAAATGTAGTGAAATAATAAGTTGGCTGTCAGTTAAAAAAAAAACAAAACAGAATAAGGCATCAAATTTACAGGAGACAAGCAGCTCCGAGTCATTCTGGGTTAGAAAAAAAAACAATTGATGTGATCTTTTGAGGCGATTTTTTTAAAGCTGTTTTCTTTTGTGTAGTCAAAAGGATAATTTTAATGTTTTTCTTGTTTGTTTTTGAAGTGGGGCTCTGTGGAAAGGTTATGAAGAAGTATTAACTTACCTGTTGTATATAGTTCAACAGATAACCTTAATTTGTAAAAAAAAAGATACATAAATACATAAAATAGGGCTGTTCAGACAGACTTGTTGCTGAATTCTGTCATGACTATCTGAACAACCTCAATGCACACTGAAAACACTTTCACTCGGCTCTGAACCTCTTTTATTCCCATATATTTGGTAGTCTGAACACTATCCATCCTGATCCTTGATGTAGGACCTCCTACTGAACTGACATAAAAACTGACACACACACACAGATATATTATGTGTGTGTGTTTATTTATCTTGGTATTTAGACACAGCTGATTTGAATCAATGGGTGATTGATTGGGCTTTTGCAGTACATGAACAGGTGATTTAACCACTGAATCAGGTGTGTTGGAGCAGAGAAACAAGGAAAACATGCAGGATGGTGGCCTTCGAGGACCAGGATCGGAGACCCCTGCTTGTTGTTATGATGTTAGTTGAAGACTGGAATGGCGCCTTATCTGATCCATAATTGCCGAATTGTGGAGCAACGAGCCGTCAGTTTAATCAATGAGACTAAATTATTAAACAATCTTTAAATGTCCACAGTTGGTTTGTTGTACTGATGAGTGGAGTTTCCTGAACACTCATTTTAAGGTTTCGCACTGACTTGATTTGCTGAGAGACCGCCGAACCGCCTCCGAACCCCTTGCTCCTTGACATTCTGACTTCATTCGCCCATCAGTGCAGGTGTGACACTCTTCATTGTGTGTCATGACTGAATCAGAGCCATAATGTGGCACAAATGTCAGAGGAATTCCACTGTCGTCTGTCAGGTGAAGCACTTTACGAATCTTAAAAGCTCGACCTCTGCTAATGCATCCTGTGGTGGGCTATGCACACCCTGAGGACAGACCCCCTCTTTCATACTTAGTGACTGAATTTACTCTGCTAAGAAGTAGGCTAAACCACCAGGTGCAGAGTAGATATCTACCATTTTGTTTCTTTGTTCTACAGAAGAATATGCAGGACAAAGCAGCATCTGCATGACAAGAATTGTTATATATATATAACTCAGCACATTGATGGCTGATTCTGTTTTTTGATTCATTTCATCCTCAGCTTCCATTAGTTTCAGAGTCCAATGCCTCGACATCATCATGTACTTACTTCCTGTTGGGTTTGAAGCTTCAGTCCTACATCTGCCATGTGCTGATGTAATAACTTCTCGTGTCAGAAAACAGAGCACTTTTGAATCATTGTTTCCACTCTCCATTCGACGTCTAGTCTGTGAACACGAAAACAAACTTAAAAAAAAAACTCTTCTTATCTGTTCTCAGATTCTCTTTTTTTCTAATTTCTTAAGTGCTTTAATTGCTGTCTTGATTCTTGTAACAACAAGCATGTTGGATGTTTGCCACTCAGGATTACAGCAATTTCAAAGTCATTCCAGGAGATTAGATTGGTTTCCAGATGTCCTTCCGAGCCTTGGGTGAAGAATTTATTGGACAAAAAAACCTAAAAAACCAGACCAGAGTAAGATAAATTTGGTGTGCTACTTCAAAATCTATTTCAGCTATTTGGCAGACTTTGGATCTGGCAGAAGGGACAAGTTGTCGGATACTGTCTTCAGTAACAGTGAGTGCAGCGCAGTCAGGCTTAGAGGAAAATGTAAGCTTATTGTGAAACAGTCCATGCAGATGAACACTGTGTGCAGAGACGTGAGTCTGTTCTTGCTCTGTAGAAGTACTCCTCTGTGTCTCCGTGACAAAAACTGCGATGCTCTCTTGTTGACGCTTCAAAAAGATTGCTCAGCAATTTACACACCAGCAATCAATAGCGAGACGCACTTATGGTACGGCTGAGAAGCAGAGACGTGACGCCTTCTATGTATGCCTGGAAACAGACCTCCCCTCTGTTCATGCTTGGTGAGGAGAAAGACTTTCAGTCCCTGTCTGAATACAGTTTGCACCGGGTAGGCCATTTACTCTTCAAATGCGGGCTGTTCTATGCTTTCTGCATGTGTGCTGCAGTGAAATTCGTGTGTAGAGAAGCAGATCTAATAGGTAAAAAAACTCCATGATCATAGTGCATGTTTGTGCCCCACCTGTTGATTGCCTGTCTTATCAGTGCTGTGCCGTACATCAGAAGTGAATGTAGTTTTTTTTTTGAATCAGTGTCTGAACAGCTCCTATCCCTATCATACACAGCTGGAGCTGTTTACTTTGTAAATCCAGTTGGTAGGAAAAAGCTGTGCATCAGACTTTAGAAGGTATTTCCTTTTGCATTGTGGTTGCTGGATTTGGTTTCTTTAGGTTTTGTATTGTGAGTGAAGCAAAACAATTTAATCTGAAGAGATTATTTGGGTTTAAGGGGAAAAAAAATCAGCCTTCTGTGATACATTACAAACAAAGGCCCCATTTATTCTCTTCTAGTTGTTTTTTCAAACTGATATCATTTTTCTTCATTTAGCAAATAAGGCTTTTGTTCACAATATTCTAATAAAAATGATGAAGAACCCAAATTGGGCCACTATGTGCTGAGAACATCCACATTAATGGCATTTCAAAATACAGAGAAAGAATGGAGCTCCAGGAGTGATAGGCAACAATTAAATTTGAGGTTATAAGAATCCGTTCCATCAGTTTAGTTAACTGCATGGATTCACACTAACCTTGATGTCTACGTGCAGCAGAGGTTCTGCTTTGTTTTGTTCTCAGTTTGGACGAAGAAGCAAACCAAAATGCAACACCAGAGGGTTTAGGAACTGTGTACAAATTGCAGATTTAGGGTGGAATATTCAATAACATCAACAGAATTGCCTGTTTTCCCCTAAATCACATCAGATATTTATGAACCAGACAATGATATATCCTTTAATGTCATTCAACCAGTTCAATTAGAAACATGCCAGTTTGTATAATTTAAAAAATTACTATCCTCAAGTTAGTTTATTGATGGTTCCTCAGTCCCGGTCAGAGTTTGACTTGGTCTGATTAAAATTAGTCTTTAGTGTATTGGTTTAAAGTTTTACCAAAACTGTTTTCATTTCTTTGATTTTGTTTAAAATTTTCTCCCAATTATTAACCTTTTACCACGATTAAAGGATCAGGATAAAATGAGCCAAACAGAAAAAAAAGGCAGATAAAAATGGCTCCAATGTTGTGGTTTCCAGGGCACAAACCATTAGCAGGCAGACATGAAACAGGCAGCTATGTCTTTTTCTTTTCTTAGGCTCTGTACTTTGAGTCCATACAAATGCACCAAAAATAGTTTTTAAGAAATCTCCACTTTGGGAAGTGTTTTTTGAAATTCTCGGTTTTTCTTACGAAAAACACAGTTTGTGTGTGAACTGGAGGTGCAAACACAGCAGAAAATCTATCCAGAGTAGTGTAGCCAGGGCCTAAAGCGTTAGTCCAAAACCATAAGGTGCGCATAAATCAGGACTGTAAATAGTTATTTGTTGCAGATCATTTACAGGACTAGGAATTTCCTTTTAAACCAGTCAATGTGATAGAATGGGAACCTTTGTTGCTTGAGCCAATTTACTGTTTCTGGGGTCACTGTAGCTCATTAAAATCCAGATTAATTCCTCCTGGCACCTCTGGAGCCCACTTAGTTTTATGTCAGATATAAACAATCATTCAGCCATCCTGGACAAAGAATGGTTTAAGATGTGCGTGTGCAAAATGCATATATGTGAGTTTAACTCATTTAATATCTAAATCAAATGAAGTGCAGCACACTTTAAAAGCAGCACTATGATAAAAATAGATGTTTTTGATATTGACTGCTGAGTTTTGTCTATTTATAGCAATGAGGGTCATTGAGTTAAATGTAAAAATATGTTTGTTTTCTAGAATAGATAGTTGTAAAAGCACTAAAGATCCAACTCACCTAAAGCTATAATGATAATTTTCATGTATCTGTTTTTTTTCTCTTTTTCAGTGTAATTTTATCTTGATAAAAGTGATAAGCATCCACTGTGACTCATTCTGCTGTTCTGTTTTATCTGCCAAAATGACATTGGAAATCAGGTTACATTAAGATAAGGAAGACTGGACCAGCAGGCGAGGTCGGGATCGCCTGTTATCTCCCCCTGACATTTATCAGAGACACGAGATGATACCGATCAATGTTCTCTAAGTGATGTTATGGACTGGGTAGAAGTTTTACGGACAGTGACAAAGGCTTCTCTGCTGCTTTTTTTGGAACAACCGAAGAGTTCCAGTTTTCCAAAGTGTAATTTAGATCGGATAAAGAACAGGATTTAGTTATCAGAAGAGCGACGGATGAACTGGGCACATGATGAAGTGCCATCACGATCCGTTTGCTACGATGGCTTTGTTATATGAAAAGTCAAGGAGGACAGGAGCTCATCCCAGCTGCCATTTAATTAGAGAAGGGGCAACAAAGTGAGATGATCGATCACACTAATGTCTACTTCTGGTTTAGATTCATCTTTCAGTGTTTAAATGTATGTGTTTGGGCAGTAGAGGTGTAGGCCAGAAACCTGTAACAGTATCGGTTACTTTGAACCCACACAACAATTTCCATTTGTTGTTGCATTTTGACCACCAACATCCAAAAATTTGGTCAAATATACAAATGTGTGACACTTGGAATATAGAAGCCTACAATTTATTTTATTGTAATCCAAGCTGTGCTTTGCAAATGATATAACACACACTGGTATGGCTGTGATGATAAACTTTCAGCCCGTTGTTCAACCTCACTTTGAATATATGAAGTCTTTGCTGAAACATTTGGCTTGAGCCGAGGATTTTAGCTACGTTTGACAGCAATAAAAATCTATAATTAGGTCTGATTTAAAATTTCTTCTCTCTTAAGTTTCAGTTGGTTTTCCTCTGACACATTTTTGGTCTCTGTAATCAAAGGAAATCCTCCGGGATTATTGGACTCAATTAGAGAGATATTAGAGATGTGTGCCTTTTCATTATAGTTCATAACAGTATCAGTTGTAAAAAAACAAAAAAACAAATTAATAACCTGAGAATACATGCCCTCCTTCACTGCAGTGCTAGCTCAGTTATTAGCAAAAAAATTCTCATCTGGATTCACTGTGAATTTCAGCAATTAAAGCCAGAGATACTTAGTCATCCAATAACTAATTACATGATATTGTTGTTAGCTAGTGCTTAAGAGGTTAGTATTTAATTATGATAAGAAGCAGAAGTGACAATACTGCAAGGTTAACAAGTTATTAAGGCAGTTTACTCTAATTAAATACTTAGTTTTAAGTATCTAAGTATGAATGGATCTTAATTAAACTAGTCCTTAAAGATCAGATTGCCTCTTGTGCATTTATTTAACATTTCACTGAGCAGAAATGTTGTGTCCCACAGAGTGGACTGATTTCTCACATGGAAGTCTGCAGCCACCTGTTTCTGCACTTCAAATATTTTGGGTTTTTATTTGCTAAAAAGCTGCAAAAAGCATGTGTGGTTTGAGAACACGTACGCACAATGTTTTGAAAATCAGTGGAGCATGTCTGATTTGTTTCCAGGGATTTTTCTTTTTCTTCTTTTATCCAGAAAACAAATCAGTTTAGAGTTATTTACAAGGGAATTCCTTATTTGTTTGTTTAGACTTGTTTAGATCTTTCGAGGGATAAAAAAACCACAATGTTTAGTCCAGATCTTTAAATTTCTCAGGGGTAATTTGTGAAAACTTTGGTGACAGCTTTTATATTGAGTGTGAGAGATGTTTTTACCAAGCGGGAACAGAAAAAAATATCTGTTACCAGCAAGAGTTGTCCAATTTAATGATGTTTCCTTTGACATGTGTTATCTTCCATGCACAGAAAAGCTAGAAAATTTGCACATTCCTTTTTGAAGACTATTCTTTTTCTTGAAGCTCTTGGTAACAAGCATCATTTTGAACTTAATGCTGTTTAATCTGTGTTCATCAGAAGCATGTGAAATCTTACTATTTTTAATGTCTTCTGCTGACACCTCTAGTGCTTGTGATAAAACCAAGCCATTTGAGGGAGGAACCCATTTAATTAGGAACAAAAGTGACTTCCTGAGTGTGGACAAACCACTCGTGGGGGTTTTGAGCACGGCCTGTTGCTATGGTGCTGGCAGCATTTGTTGGACACAAGAACACAAATTCATCCAAAGGCTCGTTCTGCCCGCAGATGAGTGGCGTTATGCTTCCAAGCATAATTACACTCCTCATCTTATGCCATAACCTTTCATGGACAACCACGGGGTAAAGGAAGTACAGCCTCTCTCAATTCTCGTGTTTTACAAAACAGGACATATTAAAAATGAACTACTTATTACCAGGTTCTACATTTTTTTATTTCCAACCTCAAGTTTACAAACACACACATCAACTTCAACTGCGCCATCATTAAATAATGACGCAAAATGGAAAAGTTGAATGTGTAAATCCCTTCTCCTGTTTCTATAGGATTTAGGAAGAACAGCAACAGCCAGATACTGCTAATTAAATGCACTTATATAAGTGACTATTAGGAGTATGATCTTCTCAATAAAAGCAGGAGTTTCAGCAGTTTGCTGGTCTGGAGTGTACAGATGAGTGTGTGTGAACACAATGCTAGGGAGGAAAGACATCATCACTGACCTTAGAGGAAACAGCTGCTGCTACAGCAGTCTGAAAGGGATTTATGGTAATTTTCAGACAATTCAGAATCCATTACTCTATAGTGGAAAAGATTTATGGAAGCTGCCTGGAGTTCTAGTGGCCACCGTAACAAATTCATCCCAAGGTCAGACAAACAAACCTAAGAGCTAAATCTTAGACTCAGTTAGTGAGTTAAATGTTAACGCTCATGACCGTACAATTAGAAAAAAGACCGAACAAGCACGGCCTATTTGGAACTATTTTCAAGAAAAAGCCAAATTCTCCTGAAGAGTGGGCCAAGTTTCTTCCATAACAATGTGAGAGACTGTTAAAGTCATAAAATAAAACAAATACTTTAAGTTATTGCTACTAAAGGAGATTCTACAAGCTGCTGAATCATGGGGTGAACTTAATCTTTTTACACGCTGTTTTATCCACTTCGGCTTCATTTATGTTTGGTAAATAATGACATGATGGAATATGTTGTGTGTTTTTGTATGCTTGAGGTTAGATTTGAATTATTAGAGAAACCAATAAAGACCAGATTATTTTCAATATGTCCTTATATGCAAAACCCCAGAATTGTAATTGTATATGTGACTGCATATTTGTTTGTTTTTATGCTAACTGGATGTCACCTTGACTTGATGAGAGATAATAAATTCAAGACCATCAGTGTCACCTAGGTAGCACATAAACGGGCATTATGACATCTTCATGGGATTAGTGTTAAGTATGGTAACAAACCTAGAGTCTGTGGGGATTCCTGCTTTAATAAAATGTCCCTGGTGAGAAGTGTCCTGGCTGATCCCTGGACTTCTGGGTGAGGGACGGTAGGAGTGTATAGAAGACTAATTGCCCAGAGGCAAAAGCTTCCTGCATGTGGAGAGAATACTGAGGAAGCTGCACTCTTGGGAAGCCTCATTATACATTTAGGGGCGTCCTGTTTTCCCTCTTTCTGGACAGCTGGACAGCTAAATTGTTTGTGGATCAATAGTTTAGCTTCCTATTGGCTCCACACAGTGAGCAAAGTGCATTTAAACCTAAGAAATCCCATTACCTTTGGCAGATATGGGAAACAAAGCACTTGGAGCCTCAGTAAGTGCTACTGTAACACTCACAGTCTTCCTATTTGTTTACCTGCAGCATTTTTATAAATATCTCATGATACTCACATTTAAAAGGTGTTGGTTTTAGACAATATTTTGGTATTTCTAAATGATTCATTGATTGCAGCCATTTCCTGAAGGTTGACTAAGACTTAAAGATGCAAAGAGATCTTTAAAGTTCTTAGGTTGGGCTGCAATTTCCAAGCCAGCTGATTGTATACTAACGCAGCTAATGACCTGCAACCGGTGTGTATTGATTTAGCACGTTATTTGAAATGCTTGTTGTTTTTCAGTCAAGCTATTAAAGAAAGCAGTGGGGGGAAAAAAGGCAGAAAGTGAAGAAACAAAGGGAGAGGGTTGGCTGTATTATGACAAAACTTTTGGAGCTCTCCCTTCATTCTTCTGACCAGAGTAACCAGAAATAAAGGTGCAGATGCAGGCTCTGAGTTGCTCCTGTCCTCTGCTGTTCTGCCGGTAAATTTGTGTTTTAGTGGTCAGCCTCTGAGCTCCTGGGTCCTTCTTGGCCTCAGTGAAGAGGGCATTGATGTAGACAGCATTAGCATTCAGTGTAGGCAAAGGCAACAAACTGGTTGGTTTTTCCATTTTGGACTAACAAACCTAAACCCTGTTGCATGGCTAATAAGTGTGTAAAGAAAAAAAAAGAGGGTCATAGAGTGCAGCCTTCCTCAGTCCAAAGAGTATACTCTGCAGAAATCCTCTCCCTGCCTACTGACACATCAGGGCAGCACTTTTTAGCTGGTGGGACGTTGTCACATTTGGCTTAGAGGAACATGAGGTGATGTAACAACCTGCGTCATGTTTTCTCAAGGACTAGTTGGACAATACAGCTGCACTAATGGCTTCTGACAAACTCTCCTAAAAATGTCCTGGAGCAAAAAGTGTTTTTGATCGCCCATGGAAGGTGGGCAATGATGTATTTGCCTCTGTTTTTGTGTCATATGTGTGCGTATGTTTTGCCAGCTAGCAAAATGTCTCATGGATCATGGACAGATTTTAATGAAACTTTCAGAAAGTAGCCATTGGTACATCTACATCTAGTTAACTTTTGGAGTCAACCCGTTTCAAAATGGTTGGGACAGGTAATCGCCAGCACAAAAATGGCTCTAAGTATGTCAGTTTTAGAGACATTGAGCTACAGTTTGGTGCGGTAGTAGTAGAGAGTCATTCCCAACAATACTCCAAACACAAATCACATGGAAGAGGTTAGGGCATATGCATTCCTTCACAAAATGCTATTGGTTTATTATTATTATTGTTGTTGTTGTTGTTGTTGTTGTTGTTGTAGTGTGTGTGTGTTGCCATATCATTATTCAGAACCAAACTCGGCCTTTTTGGAAGTCTGTGTAACTTATGCATGAGACACAACCACTAATTTCGCCCCAGATTTTTTTCGCTCGGCTGAGTTCAAAGCTGCAGGAGCTTCTGTGTGCAATCTGCTAGTTCATGCCTGCTGACATTATTGCCTCACTTTTACTCAGCTGCAACAGCATGCATCAACAAAGAAGTGGCTCCTCTTCTTCCTATGAAAATAGCACATCCACTCTTGTTGTTTACACTTTGTGTTGGATCATGAGTCAGGCTGCTAGTTTAGCAAGTCATCAAAAGCATGGGAAAACAGAGAGAGTCGTGAAAGCTTAATTGAAGATTTTTTTTTGTCTTCTGCTGTGATGTATTTCTACCCTGCTGCAGAATTATTTATATAAACAGGGAGATAATGAAGGTGTGAGCAAGAATCCCTCTCATTACTGGCTGTCTAGACTGAATGAGGTGACAGCAATTACAGCGTAATACACATCTCTCTGAAAATACAATGCATATCATGAAGAAATATGAACCATGCATGAACTTATTCAGAGTTCAGTGGAGCACAGTATGTGTGGGTGTCGCTGTAAAATGTGTCAGTATACCAGCTTGTGTCACTGGTTGGATTATTTATGGGCAAGGTGTAATGGCAGCGGGTGGAGGACATTCAGAGGTGAATCTGACTGGAAGAAAGAGCACTGAATCCTTTTTTTTTCTCTGCTCTTTTCACACACGCCTCCCCTCGTCCTTAGAATACTCAGACTCTTATCTACAACTCACAGCTCCTCTCATGCTGCACACATAGAGCCGTAGTGTGTGGAAGACAGTCAGGGTGAAGAGCACAGCATCACTGGAAGGCACACACACACACACACACACACACCTACACACACACACACACACACACACACACACACACACACACACACACACACACACACACCGAAACACACTCATAAACACTATAGATAAAAAAGAGGAGGGGTTGCATTTCTTCTACTCTTTTGAAATGAAGGATAACGAGATAATGCAAAACACTGATTCTGCATTATCACTGGGGTGGAAAGTGGGGGTTGTTTGCTGGGGGCTGACCAATCACCAGCCCAACTATTATCTGACTCCAAGGAATCATGTGACAGTAATATTGCTTTTTTTATTGGCAGAGAAGCTCTGGTATGTCTGTGTTACATATTTAAAATCAGTATTGACATGATGTGACCCTTGGCCTCACAGTTTCAAGGTTTGCTTTTTTGTCATTACTGTCTTCATGACTATGCTAATGATGCATTCCATTTGTATTCTGAAGTCAGAGTTTGGGAGTTTCAAGTCAGAAAAATCAACTAGCCCCACAAAGCTGGAATTCGTGACTTGGAAAGTCACGTTTCTCACCAACCTCGATGTCAAAATCCAGTACTGCTTTTTCACAGTGGTGATAGCTGCAGTAAGAAACTGTTTATTTGCACTTCAGTCAGTTTGTATCTCATTAAATCTGTCACACACAAAGCACTATACAACTTCTGTAAGTGAATATGTTTTTGCTGTGTTTGAATGTATAAAATGCAGAAAAATATGTTGTTATTAGATAAACGGTCAACAGATCACACCAGTTAATAAACCTAACTGGTTTTCCAACCAAGAACTTCGTTATGATCAGTGTGACATCATTCCACAGACTTCTGAGGGAAAGGGATCACAGAATATGTTTGTCTTTATTGTGCTGGTCAGTCAAGAAAAGGTTTCATCTGGAGTATAAACAATCATAAACATTTTTGAATTAGAGACATTTTAGCTTTTTCATTGCTGACGAAGCTAAACCTTAAAGAATCATTTAAACAGTGCAGCTTTTATTCAAATAAAATGTTTTTCTCTCACACAACACACTTAATTCTTTTTTTTTGTGATGCATTTTCTAGAAATATCCAAAGTCCTAAACTTATGCTTGTTATTTTATTTTTGATTCTTTTTGAGGTGAAAGTTGAAAGTTTTAAGGCTTCCTTTAAATCTCACCTCACTTAATTTTCATTTATATGCGTAAAATTTCAAAATCTATCAATACCAGTCTTTTATAAGGATATGTTAACTGTTGCTAGGTTAGTCCATGAAACTCTTGAGAAATACACATAAAATAACTGTCAAGAGCACTGTTTTTACTGCCACAATGAACAAAACCCAGCTGAATGCAAACAAATAGAGGAGCCCTCTGTAAAAGCAGGGTGAAACTGTAGATTTTCTTTTACGACTGGAAGCAATCAGTCTAGTTTGACTGTAAACGAGTTAGATAATTACTCTGTGGCCTGTCTGAGTCCTAACAGCAGTTGGACTGTGTTTAGTTTTCCAATAAAGAGTTTTATTTCCTCATGCAAAGTGTTTATTTTGTTACCCCAATGCCTGAGAGCCTCCACATCCGCATGTCCTGTGCTGACTATGCCGTGTAGCGTAATTTGTTGGTCAGACATTATTTTAGAAAACTACTTACCTGTTCAGTGCTTTTTGTTTAAAACATAAAACCGTCTGTTTTTCCTCAGATGCTCTCCACCTGTTCTTTGTCGTGAGCCATGATCACAGGGTGAGACTTGGCCAGGAGGCATCAGATGATTCAGGTTTTGCTCAGACTGCTCTTGTTATCAGGCGGTGCGCCACCTGACTGAGGCCATGTCCTCACTGGTAAACCGAGTGACCGGTTCTGCTTCCGTGGGCTCTCTGTTCAAGGCATGAACGCGTCTGCTGATGGACTTGTAAATACTGCATGCGTGCTGAGATTAACAGAATCTTTTTGCCATTAGGAAGAAAACAATAGACCAAAAAGCCTTTCTGCATGAAAATATCAGCAAATGCCATTGCATCCCAGCTGTTATATTAGGGTTTCTGCTGTTTTAAAATAAGACTTCGTGCTGACAACTTCTAATAGTGCGCAGCTTTTTCAGGGAAGACATATAAGTGCCAAATAAAAGCTGACTTTTATGTTACACACAAATGCACCCAAACAGAAAAACTTGCAGGGCCTGCAGGGGCACCAGTACAGTGGAGGAAAGCTTCCTGATGGGTAGGCATGAATATGCATGCTGCTGCTTAAAAGCATTGGTGCAGACTAATACAGTATGTCAGTCAGTTGGTTCACAAAGCTAGCCTTTGTTTTGTCTACTTTCAGCTTTGGAGGAGGCGCCTCTTGTTTGATCCGCACAGCCCTGAAGTGCCACTGGAGAAATTTAAGAGCGAGAAATCTCTGATCTTATCATACAAGGAGCCATATTTTGTGTTGAATATATTCCCTTCATGCACTTCTTAATAACTTATTTATCAGTGAGATCATAGGGAGTCTGCTTTCCTGCTCAGTGTGGAATTATAATATTTCATTTGGGATTCACAGAGTCTGGGTTAGTTTAATGGAGCAGTTAGGATTAAGTTAGTAAAGTAAACAACTTGGCATGTGTCGTAAGATGTAGAGATTTTTTTAAAGGCCTGTTAGTGTCTTCTCCCCAAACCCTTTTAGTGGTTCAGACATACAGGTTGTGAATTTATGCATCACTTTCGTTCAGTTGCAAGGGATTTGTTTCTTTTTTTTAATGTTCTGGCATAAACTGTCATGCATTCACATCTGAAAGAAATATGGAAATTTTAAAGATTACATGAAAACAAATCTTTGTGGCGCTAATGTCTAAAACCTGGAAATCGCTCCTCTCGGCAAAAAAGGCTGATGTTAAAGCAAAATCCCAAAGTCACAAATTTATCAAGTGAAAAGAAACTCCTGAATTCAATTCAATTTTTTTCTTCATTTATTCTTCTCCAGTCCGTATGCAGCTTTACAGCTAAAAGAATGTGACTGAAGCAGGGTCGACATGTTTTCTTACAATGACATTTTCTGCTGAGGAAAAAAACATAAATAAATCTGTTGGCACATCTGTACACACTGTTCTTGCTGACTTCTCAGTCAGAGGTGGATTGTTTAAGGTTTTGGCATACTTAATGTTTACCTTTACAAAACTTTGATATGAGGATGATAAACTCCAGAACTGTTTATCACTCACTTGGGGTAACAAAATATACGGAAACAAACAAAAACATTACAAAACCAAAACCAAAAGGTGTTTGCTTCATTTCATTTGACCTAGACTTGATGCAAAATAAAGACAAGCAAAACTGATACCTCCGTCCGTCTGTCTGTGTCTGTAATAAAATAACACCATCAGTATTGTACTATAGTAATAATTTATAGGCAGTAATGAGCTGCAGGTATAATGTCAATGAGCTAAATGTGCAATACTTATAAGCACAAATAAATAAAATCAAATATCTTTTATCAACATGTGACAAAAGTTACAAAAAATGATTTGGACAGTTTGCTGTATTTCGTATTTGTCATTTTGCAGACATTGATTAGAAATTATTGCCTCACCCAAGTTACCCATTTATGGGATTTTCTGTGGAAGTTTACCTGAATTACCTGGAAACAGCCAAATTGAAAGCAAAGCATCGTCAGTCATCAATTCTAATTAGACCGTTGATTTATTTGGGCAGCAACACCAAGGTATCACTGCTGTGTTAGTAAATCAATACTGTGTGTCTGAATTCATCCTTTTAATGCAGATTAAGGTGAGCTGTGATGACAAACACTGATTAATCTCATCTTAGATTCTGTTTCTTATGCACTGCTCTGTTTAATAATAGATGTTTGATTGGTGGGGCGGCTCGGTGATGGGGGGGGGTTAGTGCTGTCACCACACAGCAGGGAGGTCCTGATTTGAATCAGTGCAGAGTTTGCATGTTCCCTCTGTTCATGTGTGGGTTTTCTCCGTGGACTCCGGTCATCCAAAAACAGGCATGTTATAATTACTTATGATTCTAAACCAAAAACATGTGCCATTATCTCCTCAAATGTGGTTGAATTTTTACATTTTTTCTAACATTTTCTCCTGTGATAGTGATTAAAAAAGCTAACCTTAGTAAGTGTTAATTCCAGGTAACGTGGACTTTTTGCTTGGCTTTAATTTTAGTGCAGTGCACAAATAGTTATTCACACACATCCACCCACTCAGGCTGAAGTAACCGGGGCTCTATGACAAAGCTCTGACAAAAATGCTGCAATGATCCAGTGCTCGAAAAAAAAAAAAAAAAAAAGACAGTTTGGTTTGACTGTGTGTCAAATGGCTGCAGAGGAAGACATCAGGAATGAAAATATTACACATGCACAAAGATCTGTTTGATAAAAACATCACACTTCAAGTCTCTGTCTGCTCAAAAAGCACCTGCAATTTGTTCGAGTACTCCTCGGATAATAAAGACAGAACAGTCCAAAACTGAGATGTCACTCGTGGGGAGGAAAAAAGGACGGCGTATGTAGTCAAGCTGCTGAAAGACTGTTTTCTGGGATTATTCTTAGTTTCCGCCTAGAAATAGTTATCAGACAAGTGGATGTTTTGTGTTCAGTTCTGCTTGAAACAGATAACGATACATTTGCAGAGAAAAGAGACAGAGAGGAAAATGGCCAATTTGTCTCAGTACTTGGTGACACAAAGATGAGACCTGGGTCGTGTTCTGTGACCCCGATTGCTAATTAGCTGTCAGAACTGTTTTCTCACTCTGGAAAAAAACTTGTACCTCTGGGCTCTATAATGCCAGAAGACGTGGAAACACTCTTTTTGTCATTTTGCTGCGTTTGCTCAGCTCCTGTGGGTTTGTGGCTTTTGTGCAGAGCTGTCTGAGCCGTTCTGTTTATATGAAAACATTACTAGAAATATCTCTGTGTGGATGATCAATTCTCATGAACACCATACAGCTATCAATTTACATTCAAACTCAGAGTTAAAAAATAAACAAAACAATAAAACAAGAGAATATACTCAGTTAAAAGTACTGTTGCTTAAGTGAATTTGTCTTAAGTACAATCAAAATTACTTGTGTAACTCTTTACTTACATATAAGGTTTTTTAGGTATTTAGTAGAATAGATTGTGAGCAATAAGAAAGCAAACAAGAAAAAAAAAATCAGCGAAAAATGCAGTGTGAAAGTTGCAGGACGCTAGTTGAAATCTAAAAGTAGCAAAAAGCTAGCTAAAAGGTAAATGTATCTTAAGAGAACCAAAACAGAGCAAGTATACTGAAGCAGATTTCAAAGAGAACAATGTTTTTGAAAGAAATGAAGAGATCTCAATTTCTATGGGGAAAATACTTGTAAATAAAGTTAAATATCTTCAAAAGTATAAAAGGTACAAAAAAAAAACACTCATAGCAGCCATTTCCCAAAGGAACTAAAAGTTTTTATAGATGAAAAATGATAAAAAATAAAAATAAAAAGTTTACAGAAGAAGTTAGATTGCAAGAAAGATACAAAAAACACACAAAAAGGACAACAACAGAGTAAAACACTTGTTACATCTAAACACAAATACCAGAAAACAAATTGTTTGTTGCTGTAATAGGTTGAAACACTAATAAAAAGTAATTTATCATGTAGTTTATTTCCATTAATGTCTGTGTACTTTTATATGACCTATTATTTATCATATTTACCCAAAAATTTGTTTTCTAGACATTTTTTTTTGTCTATTTGCATCAACCCGCTCACTTTACATTCTGTTTTGTTCAGCGAGCATGAAATTGCCCTGGCTAATAATGCTCTCCCATGTCTCTCAAGATGCACCGCCAAGAACAACTCTCTGACCCCTTCCCCTAAAAGCTCCTAAAACCCCACTGAAGGTGATGTTCCAAATGAACAACAGATTTCTCTTCACTTTTCTGTTTTTAATCCCTATTGTACTTGTTCATTCTGTTCTAAAAAGAGCTGCATTGTGAGTGTGACACAGATCAGTCATTTTAAGGCCAGTGTTGACCTTTATACCAAGGCGTGGGTCAAAGGAAGGGTCGGCTAGCCAGAGCAGAGGGTATATTTCTTTTTAAATGAGCCTAAATGTAGCATCCCGTGACAAGATGCGCATCAGATGATGACACAGATACATTCAGGCGAAAGATGAATTATGATCTTCAAACTGAGACAGATGCTTTTGTTTTATTTGTTGTTATATAAGAAAGAGTTCCTCCAGGATGGAAGTGACACGCATGAAAACCCTTACAGATGCACAAACAAACAGGCCCCGTTATTCACATTCTTCTTACTGTTCAAATCTTTTTTTCTTTCGCTCCCTGTTGGGAGGAACACTACTGATCAATGGCCAATCCAACAAATTCGGTCTGTGTACATGTTGGACAGTGCAGACCATAGACGACAAGAAAAGATGGACCCAGCTTCACAAAACAGATAGAAAATAAATTCAGAAAATTCTGTGACTATTGCATGCCTCTGAAACCTTTGGAGTCAAATCGATTCAAGATGGCCACCACAGCTAGGCAATCCTGTCTAAAAAAACGGTTGTAACTTGGTCATTTTTGTAGAAGTCAATCTTATATTTGATGTGGTAGTAACTCAGAGTCATCCCCAACTCATACACTGAGCACCAACTAAAAGATTCAGCATTAACTATTGGAGTCAATTACATCTGCCTCTTCACAAAATATGTCACAAATTTCTGGACAAATTTTAATAAAACTTTCAGGAAATAGTCAATGGATGCACATCTACAACTGATTATCGTCTGGAGCCGACCCAATTTAAGTTGGTCGCCACAGCCAGGTGACCTTAGAAAACACAAAAATAACTATTTCTCAATCAGTTTTACAAATATTGTATTATCCTTTGGTGTGGTAGTAGGTGTGAGCCAGCCACAATGCATACTGCAAGTGCTACTTCTTGTGCAACGTCTTTGTTAGTAACTCTGGTGTTAAGGACAGTGGGTGATAGGCATTCCTTCAAGGAATGCCAGGTCATTAACTATCTATGAGGACCCATGTGGTGCAAGAATCAATACAGCCTGACTGGCTTTAGGACGCATGGGCCTCACTACAGGCAGAAGCCATCTCTAAACTTTCCATTATAGATGAGAGAAAAAACTCAAGGCAGAAAAAAAAGGAGAGGAAGAATTAATCACAAGATGAGAAGATGAGAGATGAATGCAAAGAAAGAAGAAAATGAAAAATGTGAGGCGCAGTAGATAAAGTAGGTACAAATTTTAGCAGGACGGTGGGCTTGGTCTTTCCGGATCTTTCTCACTCAAACCAAATGTCTGCATTTCCTCCATTTTTATTTTGAATCAGTTGTCCAATTGCATCAGCTCAGTATTCCTCACTTTTTCTTGCACTATACGTCGCTCTTTTTGTTCCTAGCATTCTTTTCATGAGACACACTGTTTGTTTTTACTGTACACGTTTTACCCTCCCAACTGAGTGCCATGTTTTCTGGCTATTCCCCATTGTCACTCTTCATGTCTCTGTAAACACACTTATGCAGCCCCCTCCCCCTTCCACGACTCTCATGCTTTCTTTCCTCCTCCTCCACTGTGTTGTGAGGTCACAGCTGGGGAGGCCTGTGATTTGACAGCCAAATGTTTATATGCGGTCACATTAGTGTGTGTGGCTCTGACTCCCTGTGATAGAAGGGGGCAGGATGCCCTGACGGCAGCTGCTAACCAGCAGCAGTAACACACTGAGTTTTTTTTGTTTTTGCTGAAGAGGAGAGATATACAGCTGGATTTACTGTCATCAACTTTGCGTTCATGGGACTGTAGCTGCAGGCGTGTTGGGGTACGTTTATAGACACCTCAGGTTGTGTCTGTTGGGGGAATACGGGTGTGTAGCAGAGAGCTTTCACTGTTTGTGTGTGTGCTGAGTATGAGAAAGCCTAGAGTGAAAAGTTGGAAAGTTTGCTTTCTTATGTTGGATTGTTATAAGCATGTTTGTGTATCTGGGATTCTGTCCTCTGCAGATGGAACAGATCATTATGTACCTCCCAGAATAATACCTCCTGCTGAACGCTGCTCTGCTGCAGACCGAAAGGATAAATCTATTTAAGCATTGTTTGTGTGCATCTGGATTTTTGTGTGGATGAATTTAGTTGGTCCTTGGTATGTTTCACAATGTCTGTGATTGTTAAATGCTTATCTGTTAGTGCTCGGTGATATAACTTTGGGATGACTCTATGCTACTACCACATCAAACTTAAATATTGATAAATTGGACCAAGTTACAGTGATTTTTGTGTTGACTAAGGTTGATTAGCTGTGGCAGCCAGCTTGCTTGCTTTGGGGTGACAGTTGTAGATGTACATCCAGTGATTACTTTCTGAGAGTTTCATTGAAATCTGTCCACTGGTTTATGAGATATTTTGCTGACAGATAAACAGAGTTGACGGCAACAGCTAATGCTAAAGTTTTAGGCAAAGATGTCATGAAATGTGCAGCGCAAGTCTCAGCTACTTCCTCACCAAATTTTAATTAAATTCAATTGAATTTGGTTTATTTACACACCACCAATTCACAACAAAAGTTGTCCCAGGGCATGATCCAGCAAAAATAAGTCTATTCAAGTCAGATTCAAATCCACTTTCAGTCAGCTTATAGTTATAGTAAAATACAACCACATGCATTACATTATGAAGGGCCAAATCTGCATTCCTGCACAAGAACCAGAAAATAAGATGTTAGTATTATGGTTGGGGACAGTTTTGCTGGAGCCATTAATTATGGATCAAACCAGTAAATTCTAGAGGAAAACCTTTGAACGTCTTGAAAACCCAGAGAAAACGCCACTGCCCAAGTCTTATTAAGGAATAATTCATGAAAACATGAATTCATAGGTAATGTTTTGAAATGGACGTTATGTGACACTATATTATATTCTACAAACTTAAGTTGATCAAAATAGAAAACATACAAAATACTGATGAATACATTCTTTTTTAGGAGTGACAAAATAATAAACTGTCTGTCCAAAGTGCATTTCAGCCACTCAAATAGCATGAAGACCTCTCACCCCCACCACTTCTCTGTGTTTACATCAACCACTTACTATAATGTTCACCCAGCTGTGCCAAGGTCGGAGAGGAACATGACTTTGTACTTCCCCTTCCCCCTCTATGTGGCTCTTTAGATGAACTATGAACACAATGAATGGTCCAGTTCTACTACACATCTTCACAGCTGAGACTATAACGTTGTAAGAAACTATTATGATAGTTGCTTATTCTGTTATATTAAATGTTACAATATGATACAATACAATACAGAATATAATATACAAGTATAATACTTTATTGTTTGCTTTGGAAAATATGCTTGGACACAGGTTGTACCAAACTATTTTATTCTTGCACTAACCATATTTGCTATAGTTAATGCTTTCTACTTCTTTCGTCCTGACCTATTACAAAAATCCGTTGCAATAAGAGCCAAATATCTTTCAAGGTTCTTGCTTTAATTGAAGTCTCTCAGCGCGGCTCTTATGAACACGCACACAAGCTCTTTCATCACATTAAGTTCCAGTTGGTCTTTTTTTTCTGAGCTTGCTCATTTTCTCTCTATTCACTTCAGCTGATTCAGTGAGCCGTAATCAAAAGTGGTGAAGGAAGAAACAGACCTGGGCAATCTGAAGCATGTTTCTTAGGCCTAAATTAACATATTGTCATTGTTGGGTAGAAACTTTTTATCTCCAAAAAAGGGAACTAGTCAAGAAATAAAAAAATATGCCTTTTTTTTTTTTTTTTAATGGACTCGGTGTGGTCACAAGTCACTAGTTTTGACACTTCCTTGAGTAGTCACCTATAAAACCAGATAGATGTTACGGGAGCAGTTAGCTGATGAGGAGTGGGTCAGAATACCTGTGGACAGGTGCAGAAGTCTCAGAGTTACAGAAATCATCTGACTGCAGGGAACGCCTCAAAAGTTCAGGTACCATCCTTTCAATCCAGGCCATTTTCATTGGTTTGGTTTTTAAAATAATTCTGTTGAACTAAAACTTTCATCAGTTGATGTTTAGTCATTTTTGTTCTTTTTCTTGCTTTTGTCAGTTTCAGCTTGTTTTGGGACCTTTGAGGTTTTTTCTCTCTTAGACACAATAATCTGTCCGTATATATCAGGAGTCAACATGGAGGCTGTTTGTCTCTCAGTCCTGCTCCTGTTGACTCTGTCCAAGGTTTTCAGCAGATTTCAGAACCATGCCGTGGGATGTTGTTGATGATGATGCAGTAGCAGAGATTCCTGAAGTGCTGGGACCATCCAGGAGGGAGGGGGTCTGATGGGTTGGAGGAGGAAGGAGCTGCAGGGGGAGGAGGAGCAGGGATGGAGGCAGAGGAGGAGGCTGCAGAAGCACAGCTGTTGGTTGTAACTGATGTTGAGAGAAGAAAAAAAAGAAAGATATGTGTTAATTTCTGAAACCAGCCTCCTTTTAATTTGACTGACATGGAGAAGCATATATATGATCCAAGGGAGTGGCAGATTTCAGAAGGCATTAAGAAATGTGACTCACACACTTTTTATCATTGAAAAACTGATGTTTTCACCAAATGTAGTCTGTTTACAGAAATTATCATCAGTCAGCCAGTGATCATAATGTACAAACAAACACCCCAGATGAATAACTGGTGACTGACTGACATTTTCTAATTTCTAATCAAATCATAATCTGTCTTACATATTTAATAGATATGAAGTGTTCATGACCTCTCCACAAAACAATCTGGACTGTTCATTCAGGTAAATGATGTTAAGTGTCTAACCAAGATCTTAAGGATGGGTCTACATCAAAACAAACACCAACAGTTACCTGGGAAACGTATAAACTCGTGTTAGCTTCAGTCAAGATGCACATTGAATACAAACTAAATGTATTGCATCTTTTTATACCGAAGCGAGGAAACAGTCCCCCATTAGAATAGTGCTGAGTCAAAGGTCTTGGGAAAATCACTCTGGAAGGAAAGAGTGGCCAGTTTAACAAAAGAATGTTCTCCGTCAATGCACTCTGGGCCCTGCTCTTTGCTGGATGCTTCTAAGGTATTTACACAAGTTTTGATTAGCCAGCAAGCTCATACTTTATGAATAGCTGTAGAGTGCTTCATAAAGGAAAAACATTCTTCCTGCTTCCTTGAATAATTTTCCTCCTTGGCTGATTCAGTGTGAAGCCATCTGACTAGTTTTGGTCTCAAGCAACAACTGTTAAGGCATCGACCTCATTCATTACCTTAAATAACTTAATGGTTAAGTGCAAAAATTTGCAAATTGATGATATTACTGGGGGGCATTTGTACTGCTGCAATGGCTTTACCTTACCACTAAAATTCTAAGGTTCACCTCCTAATATCAACAATATACCCATCCAAAGAGCTCATCAATTGGACCCACACCGAATCCTAGAAGTGTTCCTACACAAGCTTTGTTTGCATGAAAATATGCTGATTTTACTGCAATCTTGCCTTAAAGTGCATATATGATGCTAACCCTTTGATGCTGTTTTAGCATTTTGTGTCATTGAATCTGAAAACAGGTTCTTATCTTGTCATACTTACAAAAAATAGAGAATTTTGTCATGTGTGTTGTGCATGTTTTTGCCACAATATTCTGTATTTTTTAAAACTTCAGCTGTCCCCTTTGCTAAATAGATGCAAAACTAACTCAACATCTTCTTGGTATTGACAGTCAATATGCTCTGTGTGAAATTCCTTCCTTCCCTCAACAAAGAGTAGACGCTTCTTAAACTTCATGCTATCCCTAGGGCAGAGTACAAACCTTACAACTGGGAATGGCTGAATAATACATTTTTCTCTTTTTGTGGTTTACTCACGAGTAACTCAGTTGGGAAGGTTTGGGTTTTAATGTGCTGCACACTTTTACACTTTTCCTTGCATATTTTAGGTTTCTTCTTTTTATGTTTGGTCATGCAAAAGTCCTCAACTTTCTTAATTATTACAAAATTTATAGTCTTAAATAGCAAAAATGTAATGATGTGATTGTGTTTGTGTGTGTGTGTGTGTGTCTATATATATAAGACAAAATAAGATGTGATAAGCTGACATATACCATGCTAAATATGATTACAATCTGTATAGTTGTAATTATTATGATTAATGTCAGAAAGATAATCAATGATAAAAGAGAAGGACAAGTGAGGTTAAAGTTTGAATGCAGAGGAGACAAAGATTTTGTGTGTGTCCATATTTGTAATTATTATTTTTTTGTGAGGTGTCTCTGGATATGTGTGAGTGGGACAAGAGGGTTTAAGAGATTAAGCCTCAGCCATAGTGAGACGACGCTTCTCTTGGGTATTCTCACTGTGGGGAGGCTCGCTTTCTGTTGTCCCATTTGCATTGCTTCCCTGTCCTGCTCAGGGAATTGGCCTTTTTCTATTCCCATTGTCCCTGGCTTCTCCTTTACACCTTGGAGAGAGTGCTTCCATCCAACAGCATTGCTTGTTTCTAAGGCAGACAATAGAGTGAAGTATTTAGGACACTTGGCAGGGTAGAATTGTTGGGGGAAATGGTGGACTTGAGCTGGTAAAGGCTCCTGCATGGTTTCCATAGCTGTTTTCGGACCAAACAATTTTTATAAAGAAAGGCACACTATGTACAGGTTATGAAAAACTATGTGTTTGCTTTTGCACTGTCAGGGGAACACTGATTGTGCAACACCCTGCTAATGGTCAGCGCAACTGCATCGTTTACACATGTGATATTCACCAACAACAATGGAGGATGCTTAATTTGCCCTGATCTGTTTGTAGCTGTGTGAGTGTGTGTGAAAGGGTTAATGTGATGGGTAGTGTAAAAATGCCTTGAGTGGTCAATAAAACTAGAAAAGAGCCACATAAATGCAATCCATTTACTATGGTGCACATGGTTGACCACAGTTGAACCTAGAGGACACTCACAGATGGGTAAAGGTTACAAAATTTACATCTTTCAGTCAATCGATCATGAAAACCATAAATTGTCTTTAAGTAGCTAATCTTGTCTTCTTACTGCCTTCATAGCTCTTCACTTGTGGGTTTGCAATGATACCACACACACTTCATGTCTTGATTGTTAAATATTATTAAATGTTCTCTTTGTCTAGTTAATTTCTGGCCTCATGTTGGAGTCCTCATTTCATAAAGTGGTGAAGGGAAAGTCTTAACTCTGATAAATCTTTCCATTAATTGCCCATATTTGAATCCACGCAGTCTTTATCCTTAAACCTCTTTCTACAAATGCTATTGATCTGTTTTTTTAGTATATTTAAGATGCAGAATTAAGAGTATGCTGAGCTCTGTCCTCTTGCAGTTGCAATTATTTATTGTAGTTTACATTAATTGCTAATGGAGACTAAGACATGGATCTTTAAAAGCATGTGGTGCTCCTGAAGAAGCAGCTTAGCCAAAATCTTTATTGGATAGATGTAGAATGAGGTAATTAAGCAGAGCACTTTTCTCTTGATTGAAAAGGAGTCCTTTTTGACCTTTACCTTCATGGTAGAATATATCACACACAATGTGACATACTTTCCATTCTTAGAAATATGTATGTGGAGACATTCACTTTAGTGTTATGATTACAGCCGAATGTACCGTGCTATTTTGAGGCTGCTGTGCTGAAAGATGCTTTTCTATGTTATGATAAAATAACACTGAAAAGCCATTTTTTATGTAGCAAAGAATGTGTTGCATGCCTAACAATAATGGCATTAACAGATAATGTCACTGGTATGTTCAGTAATGATATATAGAGTTTCATTTTTGAATATTCTAAAAACTATTTAAAAGATTATTGTCTTGCCAACCTACATTTTGTGTCATACTGTCAGAATGCAGCCATACGCCAAAGATCATGCCATGCAAGCATGAAACTTCTACCATGGGTATTACATCTGCACAAGAGTGTTTCCATGAATTTGTAAGACCCTGACATGCTGCCAGCATCATAATATGGTTCTTTTGTGCATACTTAAACCCACCGTGGGTCTATCATGCTGTATCTCAAGGAGTTGGCAATACACACCTGAAGACCTTGTCAAGAATCTGCATAGCTCATACTTCATAGTGGGATCACTGTCCAGTAAGAGGGGGTCCAAAATGAAAAGACTTCTCACTCTCATCAAGTAGCTGATCTTAAGGATCTCGTCATTTCCTCAAAACAAAGCAGAACACATAATTTCAGTAGTGGAGGTTCTGTATTATGAACTATTTAAAAGACATAATGGACATTTGAGGACATGTTTAGATAATCAAAAATTAACATTTTATATTTAGATTTACGATTACAGTGATAATATTGTGATTTTTTTTTTTTTTTTTTACATATTGGACTTGTTTGGCAATAAATTAATAATGTTGAGGATTCTGGACCAAATGCATGTGTTGAGTTATGAAAAGGAATGTGTTCCTCTCTTGTTATTTATTTTCTATAAATAAAATTGAAAATGAACAGCATTAAATAATAGCTCTCCTTAAAAAAATAAAAAATAAAAATAAGTGCTGGGAAATGGTGTTGTATTTTATCTTGATCAGATGTATTCAGGAGTCCAGCTCAAGTGCTCATGGGTTAAATGACCGTTGTTATTGATATTCAGGCCGTCCGAGGGAACTGAGGCGTCATGGTCCTGGGGGCTGGGGGGGGCATTGTGTTGATGGCAGGGGTTGGGATAAAAAGCTTACATTAGCATGACTGCTTTCATTGAAGAAAATTCAAAGACTATAAAAAGAAAGGAGAGAGGAAGGTAGGAGGAGTGAGACAGGACTGCACAGAGAAAAAAACATGCCTGGATAATCTGCAGTTTACACCGTGAATAATATCTACTCCACGCAGGTTCATAAACCTTTTACAAATGAACTCAATGAAAAAAATAATTACACATTAAAGCATATTATACTTATTGTAAGATTGCACAACAAATGACTACCTTTAAAAGAACAAGTAGGTCTGCTGCTCTTTGGCTGTTTGATTTCAGTTTGTTCATGCTTAATTGATATAACATGAAGTGAACTTGTTGATAAGCACCACACAAAACAAGTAAAAACTGAGTTCTGCCAACAGGGCAAATCAAGCTGTAACTATTACAAAAACAGCTTTTATTTTAAATGAAGTACTCAGGCAGTTCCTACATAACAACGAGGGATTTGTACAGCCCTGAGCATTCAGAGCATCTTTTTCTGCAGGTGTTATGTCTGTCTGGGGGTTACTGCTTCATCTACCGGATAATAGGCTTAGATAACTAATGTGCATGTCTTTTATTTAACTAAATCATTTTGTCCTGAAAGATAAAGACATTCTTACCTGTTGCTGGCTCTTTTTTTGTTTATATATATATATTTACAGTACACTTGGATTTCACCTCACAGAGCCTGAGTCAGACTCATTTTTGTCATCTTTGATCAATGATTCCACCCCATAAATAATTAATTCTGTCTGGTAAAATGGGACTGATTCAGCATCAGGACTTATTGGATCATGGCTTGTGTCAGATTCTGAGATTTCGCAATAAAAAACAGTATGAGTCGTGTATGAGCTCATAAGAGGTGAGATGATTATTTCCCCTTTGAATAAAAAAGGGGAAAATTTAACTACATAATTAGTTCTTTATGCCCAATTTTAATATTTTCACTGTGGAGGAAAAAGAAGAAGCTAAAGAGTAGAGTACAATGGAGACATCATAACTGAAGTGCTTCCAAAAATAGACCGGCTGACAGGAAGAGAACAGTGCTATGGTTTGGAAACTGGCTGAGAATTTGATTCTTGTTCTATTTCCCATCAAGCTGCACAGAGGCATGAGGTAATTTTGGGACTTGTTTTAGTATTACTTAGCAAGATTTAGGACTGTCTTCACAAGCTCTGGATAAATTAACCTAACGAGATTGAACGGCAATGCCCTACAGAGCAGAACAAATCATTGCTGCCTCTCTCAGATGATGTCAGACTTGATGTCGTTCTGTTTCATCTCCATTTGATTTCAGTCAATACCCCCACCCATCTCGGTGGCTTATTTATTTATTTCTTCATGACAATGACATTAAATCTTTTCTGGAGCACAAAAAATATTTGGATGTTATGATGACCCGTCTCTGGATACCATATTTCATTATATTAACATATCACATGTCTCAATATAAGTCAGAGCACTTGCCTTGAAAGGCTGATTCGATGGAGAAAAAAAAATCCCACTGGAACCAGCTGGTCAAGGGAACCAGGTATCTGGGAAAATACATTTACTGCATTTCTGAGAAAAAAAAAACATAAAAAGATCAATATTGTTGACATTAAATAAGTTATGGCCTGCAGTCAAATCAATATTTCACTCAGCATAAAGACATGAAACAGGTTATTTTCATTTGTAAAAACACCTGGCTGCATATGAGGGAAAATAGGAAGGTTGGGTTACTGGCGTGTAAAAGTGCTAGTTGATTGGATTCATCCATCCATCCATCCATCCATCCATCCATCCATCCATCCATCCATCCATCCATCCATCCATCC